>NW_023638819.1:0-12632 GCF_015228065.2 Penaeus monodon
ATATGGGATAAATATATATATATAAAGATATATTAAAATATTATATATATATATATATAAATTATATATATTAAAAATTTTATTATAATAAGGGGAATATATAAAAATATGAATATATATATATATGATATAATAATATAATGATAATTAATATATTTAATAATATAATATATAATAATATATAATAAATTATACAAATTATAGATATATTAATTATTAAAAATATATGAAAATATAATAAAAAATAATAATATTAATATATTATTAATATATAAATAATTTTACATATAAAATATATATATATTAATATTAATATATATATATATATATTTTATATATATATATATATATAATATAATATTTTATATATAATAAATTTGCTACCCCGTGGGTCTTTTTCTTGTGCGAAAATTTGGGTTTAAAATGAAGGGACCTGGGCAAACATGACGCGTGACTGTGAGCGGAGGAGCGAGGAAAAAGCCGAGAGACGGAGTTGGGCTGCCCCTTGAAGCCCTGTGTGTGCCCTTGTGCCTGATAAACTGTGTTGCCTTTTATAAGCTGATTGTGCTGTGTGACGGCGGGTTTCCCCCCCTGTATTGGGGTATATATATAAAAATATTTTTATATAATAATTTTAAATATATAAATATTTTTAAAATTATATAATATGTATATATATTATAATATATAATTTATAATTATTAGAAATTAATAATATATAATAATATAAATATATAATAATAATATATATATAATTTTAATATATATATATATATATATAAAATATATTATATAAATATTATAAAAATTGTATAAAATTTTCTAGCCGTGGGTCTTTGTTTTGTGCAAAACAGTGTTAACATAAAGGGGCCCCTGGGCAAACAGACGCAGCTGATGTGAGCGGGGGGAGCGGGGAAAAAGCCGGAGACGGAGTTGGGGCGCTCCTGTGAAGACCTCGTGTGCCCCCTTGTGCCCTGATAAACGTTGTGTTGCCCTTTTATAAGCTGTATTGTGCTGTTGACGTGTGGTTTCCCCCTGTTTTGGGCCTATAGAAAGTGTAGGGGTAAAAACTTTGTAAAAAAGGGAAGACTGTCTTTTTGGGGTTACTTCGTCCTGCCCGCCACTTGCGTTTCCTCCCCTGGTTCGGGAGCTGTGGTGTTCGGTGCCTCTTGGCTGTTCAGGTTCCGACCCTGTTTTAAAACCCCCTTTGCCTAGCCGGCTTGTTTGGGTGGCAGAGAGACGGGGTGGCGGGTAACAATGGGTCAGGAGTTGGTTTTTTGGATTTTTTACAGGCCCCGATTTATCATGTCGCCCAAAGGCGGCAGCATGAGGGGGGAGGGCTATGACTGAGGCGGGAGGGGGGTGAAGCCGAGCCAGATGGACTGACATGCCATGCTGGCTGGTATGAGGGAGGAAATGACAAAGGGCAGAAAGCAGCTAGGGGCACAGGAGGCCACTATCTCGTGGGAATGCGGAAAGGGAAAGGGCGAGGAAATTCTCCCGATGCGAGGTGCTACAGAGAATCTTGATCTGTGAAGAGGGAAACTCGCATACCCCGCAAGGCCTGCAACGCAAAAGAGTAAACTGATGGAGGAGGTGCAGACTCTGAAGGGCGAGGTTCAGGACCTGAGGGAGGAAGTAAAGGGGGAAAAAGGGGTCTTTAGGTAGGAACGTTGCAAGCAGAGAAGGCAGACGGGTTTTCTGGCAACAGTGCCAGAGGTCTTTTTTTTTACTGGGGTCTGCCTGGGGTCCGGGGGGAAACCCCCCGGGCCTGCAGGTCGTTCGGAGCCAGTGGTCGCTGAAAAGGTGGGACCCATCGGAACCCTCCCTTGGGTATAGGGGGCGGCAAACTCGGACCCGGTCAACCCGCCTCGTTGCCTCCCTCACCCCCTTCCCCCCCCAGGTGTTTTAGTTCACGGCACGGTTCTCCCCCCTGCCCCCCTGGGCCCCGACATTTGTGAGGGTAAGCCAGCTGATACCGGGAAAGGGGGCCCTGGAGGCATATGTTGCCCAATTTGAAATGCGGCATTCCCCAGGGGGGACCCAGGAAGAGAAGGCCCGCAGGTAACAGCGCTAAGGGGCCCCGCGGTGGAAGGTTGGGGCATCTGCCGCACCCAAAAGGGCCCTCTTACACCAGCGTGGCAGAGGTTTTGAAACGCCGTTCGGGCCCCCCCCCAGGCCGGGTATATCGGGCCCACTTGAAGAAGCGGACTCTTGAGCGGGCGAGACATGCCCAGCTGGCGCAGGATGTGGGGGCGCGGGAAAGGAGGTTACCCTGCGGCGGGGAAAGAGATGATCGGGTCCTGGCCCGTGATTTTTTGTTGACGCTTTACAGGACCAGCGCTGTAAATCTACGTCAAGCGGGACACCAAAGGACCTGCAGGTGGCGGGGCGAGGCCTTTGGAGTTCGAGGCCTTCCTGAAGGCAACCAGGGGCCCTAGGGCCAGCGCTCAGCCCCGCCTGACCCCCGGGGGCCCGGAAGGTAAAGTGGAGAAAATGCATTGAGGAAGGTGAGCCCAAGCCTTCCAAGGTTGTTTGGGGCTGCGGAGAGGTAGGGCACAGAGTGTCGTGCAAGGGAGCGGAGAAACGCCCCCAAAGCGGACGGTTTCTGATCCTTCCAGCAGGCTGCAAGGACTGTGGTAGTATGGTCCCATCCGAGTGCAGCCCCAAAGGAAAGGAAGTGGTACAGGGGGAAAAAACTCTACGGCTGGAGGGGGGGCCGAAACCACCGTCCTCGGTTCCCGGGCCCCCGATTTTGGGTGCTGCCGTCGAACCGCCGATGCAGGTGGAGGGCTAAATAGATGGGAAGCATGCCGCCTGACAGGGACACGGGTGAGAAGACCCAGTGGGGCCCTGATATTTGGCCACATGCGATTTCCCGACGCACCACAGAGAAAGGTGGGGTCATGGGGGATTGTGCGCAGCTCAAGGGGCCCGTGGGGGCTTGTATTGGGGGGGCAGACGGTCAGCGGCTACCGGTGATGTGGCCCATCTGGGCGGGTACTGCTGCGGGCCTTTATACCCGACCAGAGTAAGGCGTGTGTCACTTGGACGGAAGTGGTAGGGTGCCCCTGAAAAGTGCCCTTGTTCCAGAGGTTGGCTGGCGGGGAGTACGGGTGAGCGCTGCACCTTGCCCCAGGACAGAGTCTAGAACCGGTGTCAACTGTCAAGAGTGATGCGTGGGGTAGAGGGCCCCTGGAGCCCATCCAAAAACCCGCAGCGGCTGAGGCGTAGCGGTGGGCGGAGCCTGTTTAACCGGGGAGGGGTAGTTACAGTGTTTGGGAGAAAATTCTCAATAAGGACCCGAAGGGGCCATGGTGCAAAGTGGGCACTTGTGAGGGAAAGGGGGCATCCCCGAAGAGTCGTCGGGGGGCAAAGGGGTTGGTTTGGGTGGGCCGTTCCTGACTTTCCCCGGGATTGGTGCACTGCTGTGGCGTTTCCGGGCCCGGGGAAATATCCTGGGGGCCCTGGTGAAAAAGAAATACTTTAACCCCCGTAGCAGTGTGAGGGGTGGCAGACGCTACCAGATGAGGACGAGCCATTTGAACGGTGAGGGCGAGCAAAAAGACGCAATGGGGGCCATGAGCCAGGTCTTTGGGGGAGAGAATCCCTTGGGTGCCACTGCCAATTTCCCCCGCCCCCACCCCAAGCGACCCCCGCGAGAGCGAAGAAAGCCCGCTGAATGAAAGATTTTTGTGCTCTGAGAACTGATTTTTTTTAAATTTTTATGTAGTTTGTTTCAGGTTTAGAATGTCGAGCAGACAGCGTCTGCTTGATAGGGGGGGTGTGCTACGCCCGTGGGCTTTTTCTCTGTGCGAAAAGTGTTAACATGAAGGGACCCGGGCAAAAATGACGCAGTGACGTGAGCGGAGGGGCGGGGGAACGCCGAGAGACGGGGTTGGGGGCTGCTCCTTGAAGACCTGTGTGCCCTTTTGGGCCTGATAAACGTTGTGTTCCCTGTTATAAAACTGTATTGTGCTGTGTGATGTGCTGGTTTCCCCCCGTATGGCCTATGAAAAATTTTCGGGGAAAAACTTTTTTAAAAAGGAAGACTGTATTTTGTGTTTACTTCGTGCCCTGCCTCGCCACTTTGGGGTTTTCCCTCTGGGGTTCTGGGCGTGGGGTTCGGTGCCCCCTTGGGGCGTTCAGTGTTCACGACCCTATATATAAAAAGCCGTCGCCTACCTGCCTTTGTTTGGGGGCGAGAGACGAGGTGGTCGGCGTAAAATATATATATGAATTTTATATATATAATATATAATATTATAAATATATATATTTTATAATAAATAATATATAATATATTTTAAATATATAAATAATAATAATATAAAATATATTGTGTTATATATATACAGTATAAATATTTGATATATAATAACATATATAATATACATAGACCTATACATATATACACATATATGTGGGGATATATATATATATATAATATAATAATAATATTATTATATATATATATATATATTTATAAAATGTTTACATATACGTTTCAATATATAATTACATAACATAACATTAAAACCCTATATGTTATGTTTCTCATAATATAAATGGTATATGTATGTTGTGGCATTATGTGTATATATATTATAATAATTAATTTTAAAATAATATTATATATATATAAATATATTTGTGTGTGTGTGTGTGGTGTGTGGTGTGTGAATATATTATTATATATATAATATATATATATTTATATAATATAATTTTTGCACGATACCCCGTGTGTATGTATGTAATTTTTTTTTATGTAGTATGTTATTAATATGATACATACATACATATATATAATATATATATATATACTATATAAATATATATATATATCACACATTTATATTACATATATAAAATATTAATTTTAACACAAAATTTATATACAATATATATATATATATATATAATATATAATTATATAATATAAAAATAATGTATATTTTATATATTATTTATTTTTTTTATTTTTATTTATTTATTATAAAACATACTTTTATTCATACTTTTAAATACTTTAATATGTGTGTGTGTGTGTGTATGTTGTATGGTTTTGTATATATATATTTACATTTACTTACTTTAATTTAATATTTTTTTTTTATATATTTTCTATTCACACATAATATATATACAAAAAAAAACATAAACCATGCTAATATATATATAATATACATTATACTACATATGGGTTTTTAATGTATGGATTTATATTATAATTAATATATATAATATATATTATATAATTTTATATTTACAAAAATATGTATGTATATATATGTATGTATGCGTTTATTATTTGCATATATAGAATTGCAATTAAATATTGAATTAAAAAAAAATTTAAAATTAAATATATATATATCAATTATTATAAATATATAATATAAATTATTATATTAAATATATATAAATGAATATAATGATTTAGTTATAAAAAATATAATATATATAATATTTCAATAAACCACACACAACACACACACAAATATAAATAAAAATATAAATTAATATATATAATATATATATAATAAATCAAAATACACACACACCACCACAACACAAAATAATATATATAAATGTTTTAAAATATAAAAATATTAATAAAAAAAAGTATTTAAAAATAACACACAAATACATACATATATAGATATAAATATATATAAATATAATATAAATATATATAATTTTTAAATATAATAAATAATATATATAAATTCAATAACACACACACACACACACACACAAAACAACCAACCCCACAACAACATATTTATATTATATATATATTAATATTATATATAATTTATAATATATATTATGTGTGTGTTGTGTGTGTGTGTGTGTGTGTTGGTGTGTGTGTGTGTGTATTGAATTTTTTTATAATATTTTATATATATATTCATAATATATATATATATTATTAATATTTATTATTAAATCATAATTTTGTATGTATGTGTGTGTATTATTATATATATATATAAATTTTATATATAATTTTATATATTTTATATATATTTAAAATTTTATATTGTTTTTTGTGTGTGTGGTGTGTGTATTTTGAATATTTATTATATATTTATATATATATATAATATATATATAATATATATATATAAATGTGGTGTGTGTGTGGGGTTGTTAATTGAATATTATATATATATATATTATATATAATAATATTTATATATATAATATATATATATATATATATATATTTTATTAATATTAGTAATAATATTTACATTTACTTTAAAATTTAATTATTATTAATATTTGCACATGAATAATATGCAAAATATACTAAAAATGCAAAACATAATTAATACTATGGTATGATTAAAAATATATATATATATATAATATATATATAATATATATATCATCCATAATTCAAAAAACCCAAAGTATGATACTTTATATATATTATATATGTAGCAGGGTTTTTGTATTTTTTTATTAAAATTGTTGTGTGAAATGTAATTAAATTTAAAATAAAAATATAAAATGTAATGTGAAGTAAAGAAAATAATATATAATACCCCAAACTACATACACACACACACACACATATTAAATGTATATTAAATGTATGAATATATATGAGTATTAAAAATAAAAAGATAATAAATAAATAAATAAAATTATAAATAAAATTTTAAAAAATATATATATTTATATATATATTTTTATAATATAAAATATATTTTATTTTAAAATTAAATGTGGGGGATATATATTTATTTTAAATATATGTTATTAAATGTGTTATTTTAATAATTAATATATAAAAATTATATATATATATATATATTATGTATGTATTTGCATATATATAATACACATAAATAAAAAAAATACATACATACATAAACACAGGGGTATACGGCAAAAAATTATATATATATATATTATATTATATAATATATATATTATATATATATCACCCCCACACCCCACACACACACACACACATAAATATATATTTATATATATAATATAATAAATTATTATATTATTATATTACACATACTGCACACAACATACAATACACTTTATATTTGAGAAACATACACATTATGGGTATAATTAGAATTGTATATTATTTTATGTAAAGTAATTAAACATTTTATTATATATATTAAAATATAATATTATATATTATATTATATATAATTTTATATATTAAAAACCAAATATGGTATATATGTATAGGTCTATGTATATGTATTTTGTATATAAAAATATCTATATTATCTTTATTATATACACAACAAAATTATTTATTTTAATTTTATATATATATTATTTATATTATAATATTATTTATAAAAATTATATATATATATATAAATTTATTATTATATATATTAACATATCAAAATTATATTGTTACGCGCCCACCTCGTCTCTCTGCCAAAACACAAGGCGGGCTGGGGCAGACGGCGTGTTATATATGGGGGTCTGAAATGAACGCCCCAAGAGGCCCCGAAACCAAGGCCCAGAACACCAGGGAGGAAACGCCAATTGGCGAGGGGGGCCAAAGTAACACAAAATGACAGTCTTTCCCTTTTTTACACAATTTATTTCCCGTACACTTTCTATAGGCCCAATACGGGGGGGGAAACCAGCACATCACACGCACAATACGTTTTAAAAAACAGGGCAACACAACTTTTATCGGGTCAAAAGGGGCACACACGAGGTTTTCACAGGACAGCACCCAACCCCGTCTCTCGGCTTGTTTCCCCTCCTCCGCTCACAGTCAGCTGCGTCATGTTTGCCAGGTCCCTTCATGTTAAACACATTTTGAAAAAGAGACAAAGACCCACGGGCGAGCACTACCCCCCCCCTATCAAGCAGACGACTCGTCTGCCTGACATATCTAAACCTAAAAACAAACTACAAAAATTTTTAAAATAAAATAGTTCTCAGAGACAAAAAATCTTTAATTAGCGGGGCTTTTTTGCCCCGGGGGGTCGTCTGGAGGTGTGGGGGGCGGTAGTTTGGCAGTGGCCCCCAGAGGATATCTCCTGCCCCAAGACCTGGTCATGGTCACCTTTGACGTCTGTTCATCCCCTCCCCGTTCAAATGCTCGCCTCATCTCGGTCAGCTTTTGCCCGTCCTCACACTGTACGGGGGGCAAAGTCTCTTCTTTTTCACCAGGGCCCCCGGGAGTATTTCCCTGCCCAGGGGTAACGCCAACCCAGTCACCAAGTCCCGGGAAGTCAGGAACGGCCCCACCCAACCCAAACCCCTTGCTCCCCGAACTCTTTGGTGCCCATTCCTCAAAGTGCCCAGTTTTGCCCCCAGCGGGCACCTTCAGGCCCTTTATTGGAAAAGTTGCTCCAACACTGTAACTAACCCCTCCCCTGTTAAAAAGGGCTCCCCCAACCCGTACGCCATCAGCCAGCTGCATTTTTGGTGGGCTCCACGAGGCCCTCTACCCAGATCACTTTGACAGGCCCCGGATTTGACTCTGTCCTGGGGGCAAGGTGCAGCGCTCACCGTAACTATCTGCACAGCCAACCTTGGGAAGCAAGGGCACATCTTCACCGTGCACCCTCCCCACTTCCGCCCAAAGGCGACACACGCCTTACTCTGCGTCGGGTTTGTAAAGGCCCCGAAAGCAGTACTCGCCGATCGGCCACATACACCGGTCCGCTGCCCCGTGTGCCCACGCCAATACAAGCTCCACTCCCCCTTGGCTGCGCAAATGCCCCATGACACCACACATTCTCTGTGGTGCTTTGGGAAGTCGCATAGTGGCAACATATCGGGCGCACTAGGTTTCTCACCCCAGGCCCACTGTCAGGCGGCAGGTTCCCTCTATTGAGCCCTCCACCTGATCGTGCTGGTTCGACGGCATTCCCCAAAAGTGGGGGCCCGGGGAAACGAGGAGGGCGGGGTTTCGGCCCCTCCCCCAGCCTGTCGGGTTTTTTCCGCCTGTACCATTCCCTTTAGTTTTAGGACATGATCGGAGGGTGACCATCCCTCCACAGCCCTTGCAGCATGCTGGAAGGCATCAAATCCGTCCGTTTGAGAGGACTTTTCTCCGCCCTCGACACTGACTACGTCTGTCCCCCTACCTTCCGCAGCCCCAACACAACCTTTGGAAAGTGCTCGGGCCCCCTTCCCAATGCTTTTTCTCCACTTTACCCTTCCGGCCCGGAGCCCGGGGGGGCTGAGCACTGGCCAGGCCATGGTTTTTCCCTTTAGGAAGGCTCGAAATCCCCAAAGGGCCCCCGCCCGCGCACCTGCAGGGCCTCAAGGTGTGCTGTTGACGTAGATTTACAGTGCTGGTCCTGTAAAGCTCAACAAAGAAATCACGGGCCAGGACCCGATCATCTCTTCCGCAGCCCCAGGGTAACCTCCTTTCCCGCGCCTCCCCTCCTCGCCCCGTGGGACAGGTCTCGCCACCTCACGAGTCCGCTTCTTAAGGGGCCGATATACCTCGGCCTGGTGGTGGTGCCCGAAGCGGGGTTTTAAAGCCTCTGCCCGCTGGGGTAAGGGCCCGTTGGGTGCCGGAGATGCCCAACACTTCCACCGCGGGGGGCCCTTTGGCTGTTTTCCCGCTGCGGGGTTCTCTTCCCGGCCCAGCCCTGGAGAGCCCGCATTTCAAATTTGGGGAAAATATGCCCCCAGGCCCCCCTTCCCGTCGTCTCATGGCTTACGCCTCACAGAATGTCTGGAGCGAGGGGCTGCAGGGGGAGAACGCGTTTTCCGTGAACTAACACACCGGGGGGGGGGAAAGGGGGGAGGGGGCAAAGAGGGGGTTGACCCGGGGCCGAGTTTGCCGCCACCCATACCCAAGGGAGCGGTTCGATGGGCCCCAGCCTTTTGCAGCGACCACTGGCTCCGACACACGCGCGAGGGCCCCCGGGGGTTTTCCCCACGGACCCCCGGCAGACCCCGAAACCTTACACTCTGGCTCTGTTGCCAGAAACCCCGTCTGCCTTCCCCTTTCTTGCAAAGTTTACCTCATGACGCCCCCTTTCCGCCCTTTACTTCCCCCTCAGGCCGAACCTCGCCCCTTTAGGTCTGCACCCCCCTCCCATTCATCTTTTATGCTGTTGAGGGCCTTGTCGGTGTACTGCGAGTTTCCCTCTTCACAGAGCAAGATTGCTCGTAACCTCAGCAAGTCGGCAGAACTGTCCTCTGCCTTCCCTTTCCGCATCTCGACGAGATAGTGCGCCGCTCGGTGCCCTCTATGCCCGCCTTCTGCCCTTTGTGCCCTTTCCTCCCTCATACCCGCCAGCATGGGGTGATCAGGCCATCTGGCTCGGGTCACCTACCTGCCCGCCTCATCATACCTCCCTCGCTCATGGGGCCCCCCCATCTTTGGGCGACATGATAAATCCCCCGGTCACTGATAAAAAATCACAAATCCAATCCTGACACCAATTTTTACCCGACCACTCGTCTCTCTGCCACAAAACAAGGAGGCAGGCAAAGGGGGTTATATACAGGGGCGTGAAAACTGAACAGTCCAAAAGGCACCCAACACCAAGCGTCCCAGAACACCCGGGAGGAAAAGCCAAGTGGCGAGCAGGGCACGAAAAAAAACAAAAAAACAGTCTTTCCTTATTTACACAATTTTTTACCCGTTTAAATTTTTTAGGCCCAATAAGGGGGGAAAACCCGCACGTCCCCCCCACAATACAGCTTATAACAGGGAACACAAAAGTTATCAGGTCACAAGGGCACAACGGGTCTTCAAGGAGCAGCACCCAACTCCGTCTTCGGCTTGTTCCTCGCTCCTCCGCTACATCAGCTGCGTCATTTTTGCCCAGGCCCTTCGTTAACACATGTTTCGACAGGAAAAAGACCCACTGGCGTAGCAAAAATATACATATTATTATATATTTTATAATATAAATTATATATATATTTATATATATATATAATATATTAATATATATATATATATATTATATCAATATTAATACATATATTTTATACAATATTTTAAAACAATATATATAATATATATTATATTATAATATTATATAATATATATGTTAATATATATTAATAATTTTATTTTATAACAAATTTATTAAAATTTATATAGGCCCCAAACAGGGGGGGAAACCCGCACGTCCCCAGCAAAATACAGTTAAACAGGGCAAACAACTTTATCAGGTCACAAGGGCACACACAGGTCTTCACAGGAAACAGCACCCAAACTCCGTCTCTCGGGTTGTTCCTCCCCTCCCGCTCACAGTCACTGCGTCAGTTTGCCCCGGGCCCTTCATGTTAAACATGTTTCGCAAGAGACAAAGACCCATGGGTAGCAATATATATATAATATATATATAATAATATATATATATATTAATATATATATATAATAAATATTATTATTAAAAATTAATTTTAATATAATTATTATAATATATTATAATTATAATTTTTAATATTATTATATATTTATATTATATTAAATTATAATTTATAAATATTAATATTATTTAATATTAATAATATATATATTAATATATATTATTCATAATTATATTAAAAAATATTTATATATCAATTAAATTTTAAAATTTTCATAATATTATATATATCATATTTTTTTTTTAAAAATAAAATTTATTTATAAAATTTAAAATATTATATAAAAATATATATATATATAAATATATATTTTATAAAAAATAATTTTTTTTAAAATATAAAAAATTTATATATATTTTTATTTATATATATTTTTATATATTTTATATTATAAAATTTAATTTTTTTATATAAATATTTTTTACATATATTTATTATATATATATATATATATAATATATTTATATATTTAATATAATATTATAAATTATATATATATATATTTTAAAAATTATATTTATATTATATATATTATATATATTAAATATATATTTAAATAAAATTTTAATATTAAATATATATTTATATATATATATATTATAATATCTATAGGCCCAATACAGGGGGGAAACCAGCACGCACACAGACAATACAGCTTTAAAACAGGGCAACACAACTTTTATCAGTCAAAAGGGGGCACCACGGGTCTTCACAGGGCAGCACCCAACTCCGTCTCTCGGCTTGTTCCTCCGTCCCCGCTCACAGCACTGCGTCTGTTTGCCCGGTCCCTTATGTTAAACCATGTTTCGCACGAGACAAAGACCCCCTGGGTAGCAATATATAAAAATAATATATATATATATAATATAATATATATAATATATTTTATATAAATTTATATATTATATAATTTAAAATTTTTAATATATTTAATAATTTTATATACATATATTATATAATTATATAATATATATAATTATATATATATATATATTTTAATTTAAAATATATTATATAAAATCATTAATATATTTTAAAATAATTTTATTATTTATATATTTTATATAAAAAATTTTTATTATATAAAATATTATATATATAATTTTTTTAAATATTTATATAAAATTTTAAAATTATTAAATATATATATAAAAAAAAAATTTTTTTTTTTTTTATAATCTTTATATATATATAAATACAAAAATATAAAAATATATATATATAAAATATAATATTATATATATTTATATTTTAGAATATATGTGTGT
>NW_023638820.1:0-12630 GCF_015228065.2 Penaeus monodon
AAAAAACCATTATTTTGAACCCGCACAATAGCCACAAAGGATGCTTGCCAGGGTAGAAGAATTATCATAAACTGGTTCCCAGCCATTAGGGACCCAGGCATGAGCTTGCTGACAGATTGCCGAAATCGGCCGGGTATGCCCCCTAATCCCATGATAATACATCAGAGCCGAAATTTACTTAGGAGGAAGTGTACGGTGAGGGAAAAACCCCCCTTCCTCCTGCAGCTTCACAGAGAGGAAACGGGGATTTTCCCCCCCTCGGCCAGCTGGTACTCAGAAATAAACAACAGAGGTACCGAAGTCATTCTGCACAGAATGCGCCTAGGTTACCACTGTGCATGGCAGATTATACAAACCAAGAACGTGAAGAGAGGTGTTGCATGCTTGCGGCGAGCCGAACGCCACAACTGGTCACTACTTGGAGAATTGCGTGCACACGCAATTCCTAAGACAAACCCACAGAACACAGCCGTCGTGCTGGTAAAGAGATTATGCGAGATGCTTACACCACGGCTACAGGAGCGCCTGCTGGCAATCCCACCGCCACGGAAAGACCGAGTGTCAAAACCAACAAATGAGACAGCCATAAAAAGCTGACACAGGCCGGGCCAAAAGTGAAAGGCCGGCGAAGCCAGAACTTCGCAATCTCAAGCAAGCAAGAAAAGCCTAAGATGAACTTGACAACATCTCTGGGAGATGCTTTGATCTCATTATTTTACAAGCTGCATGTACTCTGATTCTGATCTGATAGCAGGTGACTTGAATGCTAGAAACCCGCAATTTAGAGGAGTGGGGCAAATATCAGTGATCCCGGTAACAGGTTTTACCAGCTCTTAAAGAATGCCCGGTGTATGCCTTGCTAGGTGGTAAAGAGACAACACAAATGATTAACCCCTGTTTGCTCTACAGACAGGCTTGTATTTTTGTATTTTAAATATTGCATATATTTTTTAAAATTTTAATGTACCCAAGTTTTGTATGTGAAATGTGAGCCTACACAGGAGCTTATTAATATTGGATTGAGGAAACCTAGGTTACCTAATCCGTTTGAGATGTAAGCTGTTGTCACAATAAACTTGTCAAATTAAAAAAATAATAATAATAATAAAAAATTTCTGTCCTTCCTTTCTTTTTTTCCCTCCCCCCCTCCCTTCTATCTTCCACCTCCCCTTCTCTCTTTCTCTCTCCCTCCTTTTTTCTTCCCTCTCTCTCTCTCTCCTCTCTCTCTGTAAAAGGCTGTTATCCTTAGTACAATGGCGAACAGAGGGTTCAAAACACACGTAAAGGGGTGAACACACGCTAAGATGAGGCTATGATTGTCTAAATGGGTAAAAGCGCCGTATCGAGGGCAGCCCGCCCGGAGGGAGGGCAAGGGCAGAGCCGACCTTACCGCGCTGGTCGCTGGCGACGAACTCCCTGAGGCCTTGGTCATCCTCGGTTTAAGTAGTGACCGTTCCAGCTGGAGGAAAGCGATAGAAGCAGCTGGAGGAAGCATGGGGGGAGCGAGGTGAGGTCACCGGACCCGCATGCTACATGGGAGGAGCGAGGTGAGGTCACCGATCCGCATGCTACATGGGGGGAGCGAGGTGAGGTAAACCGGATCCGCATGCTACACTTGTACACACTCTCTCTCTCTCTCTCTCTTTCTCTCTCTCCTTCTTTCTTCCCCCCTACCCTTCCCCCTGCTCTCTCTCTCTATATATATCCCCTTCTTTCTCTCTCTATCCTTTCTTTCTTCCCTCCTCTCTCTCTCTCTCTTCTGTGTGTTTTTTGTATTTGTATTTGTATGCTTGCGTGCGTGTGTACAGTATGTGTTCATACAAAATGCTCTCCCTTGTGAGGGAGTTCGTCACGTAAGACCATACGTCTCCTTCCATATTCGCATATTCCTGTGCGCGTAAGTTAGGAGTAGCCAAGGTCTATATATGTAAGGTCTCATCACTGAGCTACTCATCCCGCCCCTGGAACCGCCTTGAAAAGGTGTGGACCTGAGTTCCCCCTCTGAAGGGAAATCAGCCTTTGGGTGGCTGTCTTACTGGAGAGAGATGAACAAAGGGTTCGAAACAATGATGATATAGAGATGGATGGTTGCCCATCTTCTATTTGAGGTTACTGGTGCTTATCTTTTTTTGGGGGGGAATTTGTTTTGGGTGTGAGTGCCCACAGGTATGGCTGGGTGCTGAAGTGAAGTCGGAGATCAGCGGGGGGGGCCGGCAGGCTCCCCAGTCGGCTAAGGACTGGGCAGTCCTTGTGGTTTCTGCTGCTGTTGTCAGGTTCTACTGGAGGATCGGGAATGCTGATCTCGTTTTTCGGCTTTGCGCTTAAATACACTAGCGCTGTGTAAGCGCGCAGGGAACGAGGGGAGCCCGCTGTCCAATGAGCGCGGACCTGGCTGGACCTGTGTGACCCAACCCGGGTAACTATGCTGAAATCCAGGGTTTCGGGGTCCGTGCTGCTACAATGGAAAGGCCCTCCCCCCCGGGCTCTCTCCAGGGGTTCTCACCTACCCACGCATTTGCCGTGCATGAGTACTGGAGTCTGGAGATTGAGTGATGCCGGCAGAGTATGCCCTGCGGCTAGCAACACGCCTCTTTGGTCCCTTATTCTTGGCCCGGTCAGGCCAATCCGCTGGTCTCCTTCGGGAGCTAGGGTCAAGCAGACATTTCGCCGTTGGCACTCACATGGTCCGTGAGTGCCGTCACAAGGCTATTAGCTGCGTATATCCTCTTACCACCCCTGTAGCTGTTAGACATTGGTTCTAACTATAGCCTCCACTTGTTGGGAAACTCTGTGGTGGGTGGGGGAGTGAAAGGATGAAAAAATTGCTGAATTTCATGGCAAGTATTTCAAAAACCCCCACAAAGAGACCCCAATGATGGCAAACCATGCAAGACCCAGACCATGGTAGTCACTTTGAAGCCATACATGGCTCTTAGAGTGAGCATGTGCAGAAAAACCGAAGGCTTCGACAATACCTCCAACTGGTGAGAGCATTGTAGATGTAGAAAAAAAATCCAGTTGTCAATCCAGGTTGCCAGAGATCAGGACTGACCCTTGTGCCTAAAGATGAAGCTACTCGAATTTTCTGCAGGAAATGAAGGAGCTTCAAGGTGGGAATGTGTCTCACCAACTGAATCCCGACGATAGGAGAGTCAAGAGGTGCTACTTGGCTTCTCAGTTCCTAAGTGGATCTGATCACATTACACCCACCGGTTTGTGGGGGCTATCCGAATGTCAATAGGGAAGACCCCAACCAAGCAAGTCTGGTGACCCTGAAAAGGGGCTCCAATCCCTACCCTTGATCTGGGTAAATGTGGCAAACCTACAACATAAGAACGTATGTGCCTGAAACCACTTCGGTGCTTCAAGTGCCAAAAATACAGTCACCACCAGGCTTCTATAAGGCCAAGCCTAAATGTGGGGTCTGTAGCAAAGCACACAACACCGAGGGTGCCTTTAAAGGGACACAAGGAAAAACAAAGGAAACACAACAGCCAAATGTCCCAACTGTGCCAAGAGGCTCATGCCTGGGGGCATGGCTTGCTCTGTCAGGAAAGAGGTTGCTAAAAAATGACCAGAATTTGTTATTGTTCCCCCAGGCACACATGTTGGGTACAGAAATAAAAGCGGAAAGGATCCCGATCTCCTAAGAGGAAAGGGAAAGAAAACTCCCTCAGTAAAAAGGATTTTCCAGCCATGCAAACGTGCAGATAAAGAACCCCACAAAAATAAAGGTTCAAAGGGGCACTGTAAAAGCCTCCCCAAGAGACGATATCCCTCTTTGATGAGGAATATATGACTCTCCTGCTGACTGCTGTAGTCGCTGCAGTAGCACAGCTACGGGCGCCAAGACAGCATTGACCCAGACTGTTGCAGTCCTGAAAGGGAGGAAGCTGAACAGAGCCAAACCCCCCCACCCTCACCCCAGGTTGAGACTCCCCTCCTTACTCCAACCCCGGCCATGCCCTCACAGGCGAGCTAAACAGGCTAAATCCGTGCAGCCAGTGCCAGAACAGGGTGATCTTACCCAGGTAAAGCCAGCAAAAAAAAAAACAAAAACAAAAAAAAAAAACACAAACAAAGCCTGGCATGAGAAAAGCCAAACTAACAAAAGTCAGAGCTATCAAAGGCACTCCACCTCCCAGTGGACCCAAGGATAGCCTGACAAACAGCCAAAAACAGATGAAGATCCCTTAATCAGCAAAGGGCCCTTTACAGTGGAGTTGTCAGCCTTGATATATCTGAATCCGAATACAAAGACGTCCCCAGATGTACCTAACACCAAGTACATCATGACCCCCAATCTAAGCAACTACAGTGGAACATCTATGTCTTCAATACAAGAAATGCCATCCACCACACAATAGTGCGATCAAGGAACATTGACACTCATGCTCCAGAAGACATTAACAGAGAGGACTGTTTGCTTCTTAGGGTATCAGTCTTTTATGTGCCAAGCACCCAAATGGCAAAAGAGGCTTGATCACCTTGGTCAGTGCAACAATCCTCTGCTCTGTAATAGCCGATGCACCACACTGTGGAGACGATGTTGAATCTCTTACTGTTGAGATTCACATGGCTGGGGGCCCCACAATATGTACAGCAGGCCATTCTGTAAGAGCCAAGTCTGTGCTACTGCAGCACAAGACCGAGTGATCATAGAGGGAGACTTCAATGCACACCAACCCATCCTGGCTTCCTGTAGGGCATTGGATGCGGCAGGCTATCATATAGCCAATGTGCTTGAGACATTCTCAAGAGTAGGGATCCAAGACGACACCCTTGGCCATTGTGGCTCTGGTGGAGAGAATTAGATGGTGGGTCGATAAGACTGTCACAAGTGACCACTATGGCACTGCTACTACCCTCATGGATGCTGGCCAGCCCAAATACCACAACCAATCCAAAATGGAAAACAGACAAGGCCAACTTGTAGCTTGTCAGAACGCCTTGGCCCACTGTCTTAGATGCAATGAACCCCCCAGACTGAAGATGTAGAAGTGCCTCACAGACCATACCTAAAACTTGGCCTTGGTCCAGGAGTTACAAAGTTGAAAACAATTCCGAAGACACCTGATAACCTATCCCTTTAAAGGAAGGAGTCAGGGATGCCAAGGAAACTGCCATAAAAGTCAAGCAGGAAAAGTGGCTGAATGGAGTCCTTTAACCACCAAACCACCCTTGCAGAGCTGAGTCAGGCGAGCTACCATCCGCTCAGCCCCAAGGTGCACGCACCACGACCCTCAATCAGAGGCAAACTGACGGGTGCACGAGTTCTCTGCGAGAAAAGCAGCAACAGTTGCCGCAGAACTGAGGGTAAGCCAAGAATGCTTACAACAGGCAGAGTTGCTCGTATCAGAGAAAGGGCAGCCAAACTCAATAGCTCAGATGTTCTCTTTTTCTCGAGGAAAATAAGAAAAAAACACAAAAACAGTTATCACTCAGCCCGGGTTCTGAGGGGATCTCGCACCCCATCATTTCCCATCTAGGACTGGCAGGTGAGCTTGCACTCCTACAACTCATCAACAAGTCCTGGGAACTTCACTCTACCCAAGTCTGGAAGACGGCTGTCATAGTTCCCATCCAAAAACCCAAAGGAACCAGGGAAGTACCAATCCATCTCTCTCCTCAACTATCTGGGCAAGCCGGCCAAGAAGTGGTACTAAACAACTCCAGTGGAAAATGGGACCCCACATGAACACCTCCATGAGTTCACAAGGGGCATGAGCACAGCACACAGCATAACTACACTCTTAAGCACAGTTAGCACGGGCCCAATCGTGGGGTACTATTCCTAGACCGGGGAGAGGCTTTTGAATTCCTCTTGCTACTCTTGAGAGCTTGATCCATAAAAGGAATCAGAAAAGCTCTTAGCTTGGATAGGTGACTATTTCAGGAAAAGAACAGAAAGTCAGATTTCAAGGTCATCTATCTCAGCACATGCTACTAGGAAATGGGAAAGCCACGGGTGGGGTCCCAGTCCAGTCCTGTTCAACACCCTAATATCCTGTATCCTCAACATACCCTCAGTGGGGTGCAAGATTTTCTCTTATGCAGACGATCTGTTACTATCTCTACTGGACCACACTGCCCAAGTAGAGCCCAGCACTGTCTGGACTTTGTATCTGAGGGTATTTAGGACAGGACTAAAGATCTCTGCAGTCAACTCAAAAGCCATGGCTCTGAGACACAGTGTTCAAGACAAGTCTGAAAAAACCCCGGGTATGGACTGGGTCAAGGTCTTCCAATACTTTGGGGTAAGGATTGACCGGACCCCTCCGTTCATAAAAAGGTCCAGTATCTGGTTGACAGAAACCAAAAAAAGCAATCACACAATGGCTCCTATGTTGGAGACACATAGGAGCCAGACATAAGTACTAAATCATTCTATGGGACATGCCCTCCGGCCCACTGTGGGGGTATGCTTCTGTCCCCCTAGTGATTGCCACAAAGACAAAATTTTAGAGAAAATTGGAGACAGTTCAAATGAAGCATGCTAGGATCATTCTGGGTTCCAAGGTGGACAAAGGTGCTAAACCTCTTAATGGAGGCAACTTCTCCCCCTGGAGTCCCCAAATTGATCTAATGGCAGCACAATTCCTTCAAAGGTCACCCAGGCACTCAGGAACACAAACATGAGACAAAAAATACTTGATCCCTAAAAGATCACGAGCTGTTTGCAAACAACTCCTGTCTATCTCACACAGCCAGGGTGTTCATATGCTATCAGTTTAAAGAACAACACTTGCCAAGGGGATGTACTCCCCCCACCCGACTTTTTTGAAGCCCCTGTGGGCACAAACCTTGATCGAGTTCTCTGCTCTGTCAAGGAGAAAAAATCATTACCCATGCCTATTCTAAAGCTGAGAGGGTTATTACACCCATCAGTCCTCCTGGTAGTAGAACTTGCTTCACGGATGGATCAGTTGATCCCTTAAACCACACTGCAGGTGCTGGGTTTGCAGCAAGGGATTTCCACAAAATCCATTTAGGGTAACAGACAACGCCTCCTCGATACAAACAGAGGCAGTTGCGACCATGAAGCCCACACGTCCCTGAGGAAAGGACATATGGTCATACATACAGACTCCAGGGCAGCCACTGACTGTCTTCAGCAGAGGATTTGCTCAGGGTAGAAGAATAATCATAAACTGGTTTCCAGCCACATAGGCATCAGAAGGAATAAGCTTTCTGACAGAATAGCCGACATTGGCAGGGGTATGCCCCCAAATCCCATGATCACACAACCAAACCGAAAAATCTTAAGGGAGAATGTAATGCCACAGCTCGTGCCTTCCTCCTGCAACTTTGTTCCTCCCCCTCAGCCAGATGGTACTCAGATGCCACAGGCTATAAGCCACTGGCACTCTCTGAGGCCACTAATAGAGGTACCGAAGCCATCTTCACAGAATCAGACTAGGTTACCATTGCGCATGGCATCAAAGAAACCATGTGCAGACAGGTGTTGCATTCACTGTGGCGAGCCGAACGCCACCAGGTACATTACTTACAGAGTTTATGAGCACACACATTTCTGAGACAGGGACCCTCACAACAGCCGCAAGGCTGGTAAAGAGATTATGCTGCATGCCCACATCCATGGCGGCAGGAACACCTGCTGGAATCCTGCCAATACGGTAAGTATCGAGGGTCAGAAAATAAAACGAGACACCCATAAATAGCTGACACAGCCGGGCCATATATCTTGAAGCCCGGGCGCAGCTGATCTTCGCTAATCTCAATTAATCAATCAACTGAGCTACTCAAATTCGTCCATTTCAAAACATGCTATCTCTTGGAGTAAATCCTGGGGGTTCAACGCTAAACATGAGGTCAGTTGTGGATGGAATGTAGGCCCGCAAACTCTCTCTTGTTTCCGCTCGCATTTAACTTATACATAATATACATAATGTGGGCCGCGGTGGCCGAATGGTTTAGAGCATCGGACTCCAGATTGTCACGACGGCAATCTGAGTTCAAGGGTTCGAGTCACCGGCATGCGCGTTGTTCCTTGGGCAAGGAACTTCACCTCGATTGCCTACCTAGCCACTGGGTGGCCAAGCCAGCCCAAAGTCAGTGCTGGCCCCAAGCCGGATAAATAGAGGAATGATTACCTAAAAGGTAACACCGGCACTCTCCGTGGAAAGGAACTGGAGACCTACCACGTACTCACTCCAAGAGCATCACAACATGAAAACTACAATTAAAATATCATGCTGTGACCACGGCGGCTCAGACATGAACCTACCGTTAAAAGATAGATACATAATTGCATGTATACATATCTTTACTATTATCAATAATTAATATATATTCATATATATAATACATATATATATATTTATATATATATATATATATATAAATATATATATTAATATATAAAATATATATATATATATATATATATATATATATATATTTTATAATAGTTTTAAACTTTGCTTTTATAAATATATCAATGGTGTTGGAATACCTTAGTTATATGATTTTTTTTTATAATTCGTCGAAAGCCATTTCGATTTATATAGAATATATGGAATAAAACAATGTTATCATTCATATCCCATGTCTTCTTTGTGTTCATCTTAATTCTTTTTATACCTAAACCTAATCTACAACAAGAGGGAAATAGATTATACTGAAATAAGATATACTATATACCTACAAAAAACCCCTCTTAATCTCACCTACAAAATGAGTCCTCGTGTAATGCCGGAATGACAGCATCTAAAAATTACTTCAGTGTTTGTTCAATTTACCTAGTTTTTTATTTTTCTTTCTTCCCCCCACCCTACCATTCTCTACCCCCCCCCCCCACGTTCGCAGCCCCCAAATGATGTCATAGGCTATATCACCCAAGCTGCTCAGAATTCCAATTGACGAGACCTTACTTATTTATCAAAAAAACTGAGCTATTCAAATTCGTCCATTTCAAACATGCTATCTCTTGGAGTAAATCCTGGGGGGTTCAACGCTAATCATGGTCAGTTGTGGATGGAATGTAGGCCCGCAAACTCTCTTGTTTCCGCTCGCATTAACTTATATATACATAGAATGGGCATGTATACATTATTTTTTAAACATAATTAATATATTATATATATATATAAAATATATATATATATATATATATATATATATATATATATATATATATATTTTATAATATAATGCTATTATATAATACCTTAGGAGACTGAAAAAAAAGTTATGAAAAGAAAAGTAAACCGCCTCTCTTCCTTCTGGTTTCATGGAGAGCAAAGCAAGCAGGCTATGCCAGTGCAAATCAGATATTTTCCCCGAGAGGTTTGAGGGGAGCCGGAAAATCGCTGGTGGGATGCCAAAATGAGCTTGGGTGTTTTATCTGAGATAAGTTGACTTCCCCATTTGTTTTGCATGATCGGTTAGGGTTATCTTATGATGATTATTGATGCAGTTAACTTGTTTTTTGTTCGCAAGGGAATTGAAATTAATTTAAATGTGTAAACCACTGTTATGATGAAAGTGAAGTGGGTGGGCACTTCATACTCAGAGTGATGTGACATGATGGTGTGGAGCTTAGGTAGTGTTAAGTGCTTGAATGGCTTCTCACTTTCAGCTGTCACTACTGGCTAGTCTGGTGCGAAAAGGGAGCATCTCTGCATAAGTCTCCCATGCCAGTTCATAGGCTCTCCATCATTGAGACTTCTGCAGTGCCTCCTCGTGGCCACCATGGAAACTAGGCACCTTGCGATCCCAGGATAAACTGTGGCAGATCTTGAAGCAGTAGGAAGCCCTAGAGTCATGGCCTACCAGTGTGTGGACATGCCCAGTTCTGTACCAACTTCTACCCCTCAGTCCCATAGGGGTTAATTGGTGGCCAGGAGAGGTGGCCTTGCCAATCTTCCCCAGATAAAACTCACTGGCAATGATTTGTATAATTGGAAATGCAGGGGGGTTGTGAGTCCCGTTGGGAGGGATGACTGCTGGGGCACAGGATGAGAATGGGAGTTACTCATCCCACGTTTGACCGTCAGCCGCCAACCCAGTGTGAGGCTTGTAGGGCAAAGCCCAAGGGAACCCCATAGGCAGACACAACCTGTCACCCCCTTTATATGGGGGCAATGTCAGTTGTCAGGGTTGAAGAGGTGGTGTCCACCTGGATTGACTGCCCAAGGCTTAACCTGAGGCAGGCTATCCAGGTAGGACTTTGGAACATTCAGCGTAGCAGCATGAGCATTACCCATGCTATTGAGGTAACTGAAGCAGGTAGGAGTTAAGGTGGCTGCTCTCTCGAAGGTGAGACCTGTCAGCTGCTCGAACAAGTATGTATGGGTACACATACTACTGGTCAGGTCAGGGCAATGGTCACTATCTCACTATCTCCAGGGTGTAGCCACAGCCATCTCCAGCCACCTTTAGCCGTCGGTAGTAAAGGTCACACCAGTTGATGAGCGTTATAGTGGCATTGAGACTGAAGTATGCTTTTGGCTTCATGTCTCTCATTGCCGTGTACACGCCTACCGATGTTTGTAAACTTGTAGAGAAGAGGCATTCTATGACAAACGCACATTTGTGCAAGTGGTCCATAGATGAAGGATTTCTGGTTCATGGTAACAGCACTCCAACCCATATAGCATGGCAAAATGATACAGGTACTGTGGCCAAGGAGGTTGACCACAATCTTGTCAGCACTTGCTGGAGGAGCCTCCAGAACTGCAGTGCCATGGTCTGTGGCACTGACCATAGACAGGTTGTAGCTACCCTTCGGGTCCACTTCAAATCTCCCCATCTCCTTAGTGGGCACTTCAGGGTGTTGCAGTACAGGGGTTTTCATTAGCAGACGCCCGAGGAAAGGGCAGAATTACATCTCACTTGAGACATGGAGACCACGATGCATGTTGCATGGCTCGACTGAATGACATTAAAGATTTGTACCGTTCCTTTGGGGTGCACAAGGCTTGGCCACTCCTGAGAAGTGACAAGGAATAGATAATCTCATATAATGTTGGGGTTTGTAAATTTTGGGGGCTGTGTATTTTGAGCAGCTGTACCAGAAAGACCCCCCATAGTTAGTTTGGATGCAAGTGGTGTCAGTATACCTATGTAGTGAGGAAAGCTGCTGGCATATGTAAAATCCCTGCTGAACTGCTAAAGCTGGAGGTGAACCTGTGGCATAGGTTTGTATAGGTCTTGCATCTGGCAGCCTGTTTCCATTTCCCCTGTCCTGTTTAGGGGCATGGTAATCCCTCTCTGGAAAGGGAATGGAGATCAATGGGACTGTAGCAGCTACCATGGCATTACACTGCTCATTATACCAAGCAAATTTTCGCCACATTCCTCTGAAATCATCTGTGACCACCCCTACAACACAACCAAAAACTGGAGCAGTCTGGATTCACTCCTGGCAAGTCTAAACAGGTCATATCCTAGCGGTTCAAGTAATTGTAGAACACAGTTGTAAATTTTGGGCCCCATGCTTTCTGCGCCTACACCAACCCCAAGAAGGCATTTGACTCAGTGTATTGTGATCACTATGAGAGATCCTGAGACTATGGGGAACTCCACACCAATTATTGGTTTATAGGAGGCCTATATACTGGTACAGAAAGGGGCTGTAAGGTGGTGGGAACCTGTTTAGCTTCTTTCCCCGGGGGGAGGCAAGGGTGGGGTCCGTGCACCACACTTTTCAAAACTTATTTGGACTGGCTAATGGGCAGAGATCTACCCAAAATCTTGTGGAGCTACACTGGGCAACATCAAGGTCACCAACCTCAACTTTACCAACGATGTTACCATCCTGATCTCGGAAAATCCTGGTGGTGGCTTTGAGATTTAGCAAAGAGGTGAATTCCTGGGGCCCGAAGTTTATGGCAAAACGAAAAATCTGGTTTTTTGGGAACCTATTTATGAGACATGCTTTTGGGGAGGGCACTGAGTCAATTTTAGCATAGTTTGCTTTTGGGTTCCGACCAGGGGGTCGTAGATGGATTGGTCTGCAGCAGTAAAAGAAATCAGTCAACAAAGGGATTTAGAGTTTTGCACCTATGCAAAAGGGGAAGGTATTTTTTTTCAAGCTTGATACTGTAGTTTTACCCATGGAATGAACCTGGACGTATCTATCGCTTGGAGTCCCATCGTACCCTTTTAACAAGTCCTATCCCGGGTCTGGGGGGACAGTGGCAGGACCATGTGTCTAATGTGGCTACACTGTGAAAACCCGGGATGGGACCTGTTACCTCATAAACCGGGATCACCAACCTTTCTCGTTTCACGTGGGGTGACCCTGCCCCCTTAGGTTTATGGGACGTAGCACACAACATTGCTTTTCAGAGTACTTTTTCCACTCTAATCCAGGGAAGCCCCTGTTTTTTTGCCTTTAAATCGCTTTTGACATTCAAACAGAGAAATTATCCCAGAACAATTATAAGCTTTTTCATCCGGGAAATATTTTAATGGATTAGAATGTATTTTCGAACAGATCTGCAAGGTCCTTTCGGGGGGTGAGAAATTCACTTCAAGTCTTTTAAATTGGGGGCCCCAGGGGGGGTTCTCAGCCCCATGCTGTTCAAGTTACACAAACTGGGGGCGATACCCTGGGGATGGGGAATCTTATATGCTATGCTGATGACAAAGCTCAGGATTCCA
>NW_023638821.1:10000-12630 GCF_015228065.2 Penaeus monodon
GCGGTGGTTCATCCTAGCTGTCATTGAGTCAAATTTAAATGTTGTTGTTAGATCTTTATTCTTTTTGTATAAGTTGGAACAATATTGATTCCATCTATCTTTGACTTCTTTTTCCATCACATAAAACAAGTCCATCTTCAGTTTTGATAGTGTCCATTGTAGGTTTAAATTTTCGTGTGATGTTTCGTACTCCTTGGTAAGTTCTTTAGTTGTTTTATTGATAGAACAGTTTTCAATTCTCTGGCAATGTTCATTTAAATATTTTTTCCTTATCTTGTCGCAATAATCTTTGAATTTTTTGTATTTTGTTTTTTTTTAAATTACTTTTTCAAATGGATTATTGATACCTTTTTTATTTTAGGGATCTTCTTGTTTTTAATTTCACTTAGTGTTTTTTTCAGATATCCAGGGGGAATTTGTCTTTTTTTTTTTGGCGATAGTTTCTTAAGCAGTGCTCAGCAAGAGTTCTTTTCCTTCTTCCACAAATCATTTGGTGTTTTATCATCTTCACATTGATTGAGTATTTCAAAATTTTTTTGACACTGCAATTCTGTAATTGTTATCAAGAGTTTTGTAGTCGAGCTTTAGAGGTGGTGTTGGACGCTCCATCTTTTTGAGTCCCTTTTTTTAAAGTCGATAGTTAGTAGTTTGGGGGGTCACTGTTGCAGTCGGCACCAGGTCTTGTTTTCGAATTTTTTATGCAACTCTTCCATTTTTGGTTCAGCCAATGTAGTCAATTTTGGGTTGCGTGTTCTTTTGTCTGGTGAAAACCACGTGTACAAGTGTCTTGGGTGGTGTTTGGAACAATGTATTGGCTATAACTAAATTATTTGTACTACAGAATTCCAATAAAAACTTTACCTCTTCATTTATATCTCCAAAGGCCGAATTTTCCACAGGTGTCATTTTTAGATTATTTTTTCCTACTTTTTGGGGTTGAGGTCTCCCATGATTATTTTTACATCTCTGTTAGGGATTGTGTCTAAAATATCTTTGGGGAGAGTTATAAAAAAATTCCATTTCTTCATCACTTGCAATATTGTTGGGGCGTAGCATTTTATGATCTAATATTATGAGGTTTTGCTTGTATTCTGACTTTTAAAATGCGATCATTTATTGGGCTGTACCCAATTAGTGCATTTGCAGTTTTTTTTCCCTGAGAATCATAGCAACTCCGTGACTATAATTTCCTTCTTCTTTTCCAGAAAAAAGAACTGTCCCTTTTTTTCTTTAGTTTTGAAACTTCCATTACTTTTCCAAATTTGGGCTCACTGATTCCTATATTTGAATGTTGTATCTATCCATTTCGTTTACAGACAGTATGTAATTTTACCCATCTCTTCATTTTCCTTACGTTCCACGTTCCCATTTTTAATGTGTTTCTTAAATTGGACTGTTTTTCTTTATCTTTTTTTGTCTTCCAGATGCATATTTAACATTGTCAGCCTGGTTGCCCACTAACTAACGCGCCCCTTGATAACCCACGCGACGGGCGATGTGGTATGAATTATCGTTTTCTGTATTTAATCATTGGTGTAGAGGGTTTGTCAGGAGAAAATAAAAATTTAAGTGGAATCCCCCAGGCTCCTTCTCAACTCGCAGTCTCCAACTAAATTAGGAGGAACTATCTCTGCCGCTTTTAAAACAGTTACACTGTAATACGCCAGACATATTATTTGGTGAAACCAGTAATCATAGAAATGAAGGTGGTTTTCACCAGATATCCACTGCCCTGCTGCCGACAGTTTTCACCGCAACCCTGGTATAGGGAGCTAATAGGGTGCTATCCTTGTTCAAGGGCACCCTAGGGTGCAGTTTATTGTCTTACCCAGGACATATATATATATATAATATATATATATATATTATATATATATAATATATATATATATATATATATATATATAAATATGTATGTATATTTATATGTATATGTATATATATAATATTAATTAAAATATTATAATCATAATATGTGTGTGTGTATGTGTGTTTTGCACTGTGTGTGTGCGTTTGTGGTGGGGGGTTATGTATATATCTTTAAAATATACATATATATGCATATATATATATCAATATACATATATATACATATTAATATATAATATATATATATATATTTTAAAATATATATATATACACACACACACATATAGATATAGTATATAACATAAAACACACATACACACACAAACACACACACACACACACACACACACATATGCATATACATATACATATGATTATATACATTGATACACCCATGATATATATATATATATATATATATATATATATATATATATATGTATATATATATATATATATATATATATACATATATATATATATATATATATATAATCATACAAACACACCATACACACGCCCACCACACACCACCACACACACACATATGCATACACATTATATGTGTACATATATATATATATATATATATATATATATATATATATATATATATATATGTATATATATATATAAAGTATATATAATATATAATATATATATTTTAAAATATATATATAGAAAATAGATATATATATAATATATAAAAATATATATATTAAATATTATATATTTTATTATATATTTTTAATATATATATA
>NW_023638822.1:0-5000 GCF_015228065.2 Penaeus monodon
TTTATTTTGTTGTTATTATTCAGCATGATTTTTTTTACGGGTCTTAATTGAAGTTAATATTGTTTTTGGGTATTATTTTATTATTTTTATTATTATTTTTTATTATTATTTTTAAATTATTATTTTTATTATTATTATTATTATTATTATTAATTATTATTTTATTATTTTTATTATTATTTTTATTATTATTTTATTATTATTATTTTATTATTTTAACATCTTTATCATTATTATTATTTTATTATTATTATTATTATTATTATTATTATTAATTTTATTATTATTATTATTTTTCATTGTTATTACTTTCTCATTTCTTTGAAAAATGATAATGATAATAATAAAAATAAAAATAATAAAATAATAATAAAAAAATAAAAATAATAATAATAAAAATAAAAATAATAAATAAAATAATAATAATATAATAATAATAATAATAAAAAAAATGTAAAATAAAAATAATAAAAAATATAATATAAATAATGATAAAAATAAACAATAATAAAAAAATAAAAAAAATGTAAAAATTATAATATTAAAAATAATAATAACAAAAATAATAATAATAATAATAAAAATAATAAAATAAAAATAATAAGAAAAATAATATTATTATTATTAAAAATATTATTTTATTATTATTATTTTATTAATTTTTTATTATTTTAAAAATTTTTATTTTTATTATTATTTTATTATTATTATTTTATTATTATCATTTTATTATTATTATTGCTATTATTTTATCCTTATTATTTTTACATTATCATCACATTTTTAGTAGTATTGTTATTATTATCATATAATTTTTATCACTAATATTAGAAAATTTAGTAGTCTTTTAGTGTTACTATTATCTTTTTTCATACATTTTAAAAGTTCTGTTATTTTTACTATCATGATCTTTATCAATCTTTAATTTTTTTCATTACCCTACATGATCATTCAAAAATTTTATATTACTATAATCATTATATGTTATTGTTATTATCTTATTTTTATTACTGAATATTACATTCATTATTTTCATTCCCTTGATCGTCTCGGTTACACGGTCTCATCTTTTCAAAGTGTAAAAAAACGTTTTCAAGTCTTATCCTTCTGACATTTCTTCTCTTATTCTATCCCCAAAAATAACGCAAACCTATTTTTTTTTCTTTTTAAAACGATCAAGTCCCCCTGACCCCATGAAGGGACCAGTCTTTTGCCCCACGGGTTCTGGCTGTCAGGGGAACTATGACCCTTTTATAAAAATCCTAACTTTAAATTACTTTTCGGTTTAAAGAAGGGGGGAAAAGGAGGAGGGGGGGAAGGGGAAGAAAAGAGGAGAGAGGGTGAAGGTTAAGGGGGGAGATAAGTCTTCACACACACACACACAAAAAGAAAGAAAAAGAAAAAATTTTTAACATATTATATATTTTAATATATATTATATATATATATATATTATAATATATATATATAATATATTATTATACTATTAGTGTTTTGTGTGTTGTGTTTGGTGTTGTGTGTTTTGTGTTTGTTGGGTGTGTGTGTGTGTGTGTGTGTGTGTGTGAGTGTGTGTGTGTGTGTTGTGTAGTGTGTCTGTGTGATGTGTGTAGTGTGTCTGTGTGTGTGTTATGTGTGTCTGTTTTTGGGTGTGTGTCTGTGTGTGTGTGTGTATATCTGTGTGTGTCTATGTTAATAAAATTATAAAAATATATATATATAATATATATATATTAATAATATATATAAAATATATTTTTATTATATAATATTTATATATTTATATATTATATATATATTTATATATATATATATATATATATATTCATATATATATGTATATAGTAAAAATATGTGTGTTATATATAATAACACACACACACACCACACACACCACACACACACACACACCACCCACAAAACCCCACACAACACACACCACACACACACAACCACACAGACACCCACAACAACACACCACACCCCACACAACACACACACACACCTATAATAAATATATATATAATTATATATATAATTATTATTATATATATATATATTATATATATATAAAAAAAGAGGACAATCGAAAAAAAAAGGGGAAAGAACAACAAACATACGAAAAAACAAAGAAAAAAAAGGGAAAAAAAGAAAAATGAGCCAGAAGGGAGTGGGAGACAAGGGCAGAAAAGCAGAGCCTGAAGGCGCATTCGTTCCTCTTCTGAAGCGCATGTGATTCCCAACTCCCGAGAGCATCGGGCGCGAAACTTTAGTTTTTGGGTAATGAGCAAGTTTCAGCGAACGCTTTCCAAGGGTGTGCGAGGGTGTTTATGTGGGGGGGGGGGAGGGATGTGTGTTGTGGGTGTGTTTGTTTGTGGTGTGTGTGTGGTGTGGTGTGTGTGTGTGTGTTGTGTGTGTGTTTGTGTGTTGTGTGTGTGTGTGTGTGTGTTTGTGTGTGTGGTGTGTGTGTGTGTGTGTGTGTGTGTGTGTGTTGTGCGAGTGTGTGTTTTGCAGGGGATTATGTGCCCCAAAATACACCAAAACCCACCTTTTACATACATGCATCCACACCACACACACACATGCACTTCACACAACAATCACCCTTTTCTTACTTCCTACCCTCCCCACCCCCCTTAAATTTTTCATCTTTCCCCTGATTCCATCATTTCCCCCCCCTTCCAACTTCCTTTTTATTCCTTTCCAAAATTACACCGTCGGTATAGACTGCAAGATCTAACGAATGCTTCACCCTAGAAGCAGGGCCCCCTTCCCAGCTGGGGGAATTCTAGCCTTTAATCCTGACTTCCTCGTCTGTAAATTAGCTTTGACCCTTCGCGCACGTGCTTTCGGTAATTATCCTTGTGTTGATATGCCCTGATTTTGGTTTTAATATACGGGCGTTTGTTCCCGATCCCTTTTTGTTTAAAACGGACTCCTTGGTTTTGTTCTGCCTTGTCTTTTTTACTTATTTTAAGTTTTTTCAGTTTTCTTTCTCTCTCTCTTTTTAAATTTTCTTTCATTCCTCTTCTCTCATTCTCTCTCCCTCTTCTCCTCTCCTCCCCCCTCTCCTCTCTTCTCTCTCTCGCTCTTCTCTCTCTTTTCCTCTCTCTCTCTCTCTTCTCTTCCTTTCTCCCTTCCCTTTTCTTCTCTTTCCCCTTTTTCTACTATTTTTGCCTTCTATCATTCTTAATTTTTCCAGTCTTTTCCCTTTTCTCTCTCTATCATGTATTTTCATAACCCATTTTCTTCCCTTTTTTTTCATGACACATTTAAATTCCGCGTCCACTCTTTCTGATTCTTCTTTACCCACACACAACACAAACACACAACACCACACCACACCACACACAACACAACACAACACACCCACACACACACACACCCACACACCACACACACACATATAACCACACACAGACCCCCACACACACACACACACACACACACACACCACACACACCCACACACAACCCACACACACAAACACCACTTTTGATAAATGGGGAATCATTTTTTCTTTCTATATCTTTTTCTTCTTTACATCTTTTCTGTATTAGTCCCTCATATTTTCCTCTCTTTTTTTTTTTTTTTTTTTTCCCTTATTTTTTCCTTCCTGCATTTTTCTTGTTTTTAATCTTTTTTTTTTTTTGCTTTCCTCTCCCCCTTTTCCATTTTTCCCCTTTCCCAATTCACAAATGTTGTTTTTTTAACTTTGTTTCTTTTTTTTCCCTTTTCTTTTCTCCTTCCCCCTGCTTTCCATTCTCTTTTTCCTCTTCGCAATGTGGGGATAATCATTTCATTTTCTTTTTGAGAAAAGGCGAATAGATTCATTATTTAAAAATTTTGTTCTATGATTTCTCTGATCCTATTTTTCTGTTATTTCAGTAATGTCAAAATTTTTTTTTTTATCTTTTATAGTTTTGTTCGTTGATTATTATCATTTTCATTTTCACATGAAAATACAATTAATATCGCTGTGACCACGGCGGCTCAACTGAAACTACCCTTTAAAAAATATAAAAATCTTTCATTTATTTTTTTGTTTTATTATTATATTATTATTATTTTTATTATTTTATTATTATTTTTTATTTTTTATTATTTTTAATTTTTTTTATTTATTTTTTTTTATTTATTTATTTTTTTATTATTATTTTATCTTATTTATGATTATTTTATTGTTGTTATTATTTTTATCATCACATAAATATTTTTTTTTAAAATTTTTATTTTCATTATCATTATCCCATAACATTTTCGTTAAACTTTCTGTTGTTGATGCTATTATTTTTCATTATCATTGTAAATTCCCAAACCCTTTCCATTATCTATCTACTATTTTTTCTCTTTTCCCTCAATCTTTTTCCTCTTCTATATTTTCCACTTCCTCTTCTTTAACCTTGTACTTTCCCGCCCTTTCCCAAAAAGGACTTCCCAATTACGAGCTGTTCTGAAAATCCGAAGGGCAAAAAAAAAAAAAAAAAAAAAAAAAAAAAAAAAAAAAATGATATAAAAGTATTTGTCTTTCAAGCTTGAGTTCTCCTTTTTAAATCTTTCTCTTTCTCTTTCATCCTTGACTCGTCGTCTAAACTGGGCTGGGGCCCTTTTTGGGGTGTCTGCCTGTCTTCTTTTTTTCTGGTGTTATTTCTGATCTGGTCTTTCGTCTATTAGTTTGTTTGCGTCTGCTCTGTCTATCGTCTGGGCTGTCATTCTGTTTCCAAACTGGTCTATCTGCCAATTCCAATAGCTGTTTGTCTTTTCTGTTTACTACCTCTTGTCATTCTCAATCTTTTCTTTCACTACTTTTTGTTTCTCTCGTTACGGGTTCTCCTTTCTTTCTTTCCGTGGGTCCGTCCCCCTCTCTCTTCCTCTCTCTCTCCTCCCTTTCCCTCTTCCTCTCTCTCCTCTCTTCCTCTCTCTTCTCTCTCTCTCCTTCTTCTCTTCTCCTCCTTTACTTCTATCTGTCTATCCTTTTTCTCCTAGAAATATTGTTCATACCG
>NW_023638824.1:0-12628 GCF_015228065.2 Penaeus monodon
ACACAAATACTCAAACAACACACACAAAAACAACCCATACTCAAACAAACACACATTCTCAAAAAAAACACACACATACCAACAAAGAAAACACATACCTACTCAAACACCACACCAACACAGACAAACACATTTACATACTCAAACATCGCAAAAAGCACAAACACAACATACTCAACACACACACACATGCTCAAACAACACAACACACACACATACTCTAACAAACACACCCATATTCAAACAAACATACACAAACGCAACCAAACACAAATACTCAAACACACACACACACAACTCAACAAACACACACACCACACACACACACTAAACACACACACATACACAGACATATACATACCCAAACAAACACACACACACACATAAACACATACCCGAAGAAACACACATAAACACATACCCGAAGAACACACACACACATAAACACATACCCGAAGAAACACACACACACATAAACACATACCCGAAGAAACACACACACACATAAACACATACCCGAAGAAAACACACACACACACACATAAACACATACCCGAAGAAACACACAAACATACCCGAAGAAACACACTCACAGAATATCTGTATGCCGGAGCGAAAAAGCATGACACCCGCGGTTTAGAGTGCATGTTTGTTTACTTGTTCTCCCACGTCTGCATGAATGTGAGATGAACTTGACTTGATGCAGATGTGTTGTTCTCATTAGTGCACTACATAATCGGTTCTTGCTTGGCGGGAAAAAAAACGGGTCAAAATTCCGTCATCTCAGTGGTGTGTCTGTTGGTAGAAGGTGCATTTTAACCGTGAAACCCTTTCAGTACGTTTGAACTAATCAAGTATGAACAACATTCATGTAGCATGCATACAAATAAGCTCAAAACAAATCAAGATTTCTACAAGGGCAAACACATATATACATAGTATCAAGGTAATTGTTACATATATTTGATAATATAATGGTTGTTATAAATATCTTTTGTTTGTTTCTAATAATATGGCAGATGTTTTTTATGCCAGCAGGGTATGAAATCTGTGATTTAAATGCATAGGGCAACTGGTGCAGGGCGTAAGTGATGTAGGCCCTTTTTGTAAAATTTCCAAAGCCCTTAATATTACATACGTAACTTCCCCTTTTCATACGGATAATGATGTGTAATAAGATATTTTGGCTGAATCTGAGAACTACTAAACTTTCAACGGCATTGCGAGGCCAGGAGTGATGTGTATAAATAATAGAAGTTGCAGAGTAGTCAGGAATTTTATCCATTCAAGATTTGAATGCGTGCAAGAATATGCATATGTAGTATATAGACAGATGATAAATTTCTTGAAAACTACAATGACTATGGTTTTTACTTTTTGCATGGGTCAAATAATGTGGAAGATGTACTGCAGCCAGGACGATTACCAAAGTTGTTAATTAAATGCACGGTATGCCTATGCCTGGTAGTGGCTGCAAGGTTGACTAGGTTTAGATTAAACCTGAGGAAAATTCTATACTTGGCTGGTTTTGTTGTCTCTTAATTGCTGCTTGTATATTCTCCTGTGCTACATCGATTATGTAGAGATAAGGGTTTGTAACAAATACAGAAATAAAGCCGAGGGAGTCTTGATGCACTCTCTATTTTTCATATCAGTAGCTCTGCGTATAAGAAATAAAAATGTCTTACCTATATCTGAGAACTACAATTAAATATTAATAAGATAACCGGCAACGATGATGAACATGTTACAATCATTGGAGTGGTTGTGGAAAATGTGAAAGAGTTCAATTATCTTGAAGCTGTTTTTACTAATACATATGATTTTTCATTGGAGATAAAAAGAATTGTCATTGCAAAAAACGCCATAGTTGGCGAATGATGAAGTGCCGAGAAAAATAAATGGTAAGACAAAATGAAATTAAAGTATTTTCGACTTGATTTATATATGTTCAATTTATTTTATGTGCTCAATTTATTTATTTATTTATGTTTTCAGTTTACTTTATATGTCTTCAATACGTGTGTGAGGGTGTCTATATGTATATATACATATTCACACTCAGTCACACAAGCTCACACACACACATATATATCGGAGGCCCACTACCGGCCGATGTCGACTATTGTTTTTACCCACTCCCGTATAGGTACATTCAGTGCCTGGGCGAAAGAATGTGAGGAGCAAGATGTTGCCCTCTCTCCGCGCAACTGATGGATCTAAAGGAACGGCATAGACCGATACGGTTTGGCAACTTAAGCAGTTCTAAGTCACTTCTGCCCATATTGAGATCTTTGTTCAAGCTGGTGATGAACTTCTGCCTTTGTCTACCCCTGCTTCTCTTTTCTTCTATCTTTCCTGTTAACACTAAGTTTTCCAATCCTTTACATCTCCTTTTTTTTAAATCAGCCATTGAGGGTCAGTTGTTGGACGTAGGCCTTCCCCAACTGTCTCCATTCTGCTTGGTTTCATGTTTGGGGAGTTTGGGCCCTACCCCACCGCGCTGGCCCAGTGCGAGTTGGCCGGGTTTATACTGATAATAAACATTACGTGTCCTAAAAAATTGCATCTGTCTTTTCCTGATAACTTTCATCAAGGTTCTTCTTAAAACTTCTTCATTAGTAACTCTTTCTGCCCATGAAATCCTGAGCATTCTTCTGAGGAACCACATTTCTATTGATTTTAATCTTTCTTTCATATTTTCATTGACTGTCCAAGCATCACACCCATAAAGCAAAACTGACCACACATAACATTCTAACACTCTAGCTCTTAAAGACAGCACTCATCTTGTTGAAGACTTCTTTTGCCATACCAATTCTTTTCTTTATTTCAGTTACACTTCTTCCATCTGATGTTATCAAACTACCCATGTATGTGAATTTCTCAACATTCTTTATTTCTTCACCTTTGATATTCAAAGAGCATTTTGGTGTTATATTCTTCCTTGATATCACCATACATTCCGTCTTCTTGATGTTTATCTGAAGACCTTTCTTCTCACTTCCTGTTACAACCTTTTTCAATATATTTTGAAGATCTTTTTCTGTTATTAGTACAGTGTCATCTGCATATCTCAAGTTGTTAATATTGATCCCTCCAACTTTCACACCTGGCATGTTCTTAATCTCCTTTAAAATAATTTCACTGTATAAGTTAAACAATATATTATCCCAATATAAGTTCCTAATCAGTTGTAAGTCCTTTCCATCAATATCTATGCTTCCAACATTCAAAACATTTCTTCATGTTTTTACCTTATCAAATGCTTTGCTATAGTCAGTGAAGCATAGGTATAAGTCTGTCTAAACTTCTATCGCTCTTTCTCCCAACATTCTCAATAAAAATATTGCATTCCGAGTCCCTTTTCCTCTCATGTATGCATTCTGTTCTTGCGATATTTCTTCCCTTATTTTGGCCTTCATTCTCTTGAGAATGAAGACCAAAAAGAAGAATATATATATATGTATATATATATATTATATATATATTATATAATATATATATATAAAATATATATATATATATATATATATATTATATGGGGGCCGCGGTGGCCGAAGGGTTTTAGAGCGTCGGGACTCCAGACTGTCACGACGGCAATCTGAGTTCGAGGGTTCGAGTCACCGGCCGGCGCGTTGTTCCCTTGGGCAAGGAACTTCACCTCGATTGCCTGCCTAGCCGCTTGGTGGATAAGCCAGCTCAAGTCAGTGCCGGGTAAATAGAGATAGTGACTCGATAAAAAAAAAAAAAAAAAAAAAAAAAAAAAAAAAAAAAAAAAAAAAAAAAAACCATACCGGGCGGAAGGCAATGGCAAATCACTCCGCTCTATATTGCCAAAGAAAAATCATAATCATCGGAAGAGCCCATGATCGCCAAGGCGCGCCGACCGCGGTGGGCCGATGGTTAGATCATTCGGATAATCGGACTCACACTGGTACGTCACAAAACGAGGCAATCTGAGTTCGAAAGGTTCGAGTCACCGGAAACCGGCGGCGCGTTGTTTGTTCCCTTGGGTGGCAAGGAACTTCAACACCTCGATTGCCTACCTAGGTCACTGGGAATGGCCAGCCATAGCCTAAGTCAGTGACGGTCCCAGAAACCAGGTAAATAGAAGATGGTTTATCGAATACACGAACGCCGGGCGGCAGGCAACGGCAAACCACTCGCTCCTAAATTAAATTGCCTTGAAAATCATGGAAAAATCCTGATCGCCAACGTCCTTGTAGGTGAGACAGAGGGCACTCATAGAATAGTATATATATCTATAATCAATCATAACGGTAATGCTCATGGTTTGAGCAGCCGTGTAAACCTCTCACCTCCCATATATTATATATATACATATGTATATATGTATATATCCAAGCCAAAGCCCGGATAAATAGAGAGAATGATTACCTAAAAAGGTACCCAAGAGCACCTCTCCGTTGAAAACTGGGGACCCTACCCCCGTACTCACTTCCAGATCATCACAACATTAAACCTACCATTTAAGTCTCATGCCTGTACCACGCGAGGCTCGACATGTCTACCGTTAAAAGAAAATTATATATGTGTGTGTGTGTGTGTGGTGTGTGTGTGTGGTTGTGTGTTGTGTGTGTGTTGTGTGGGGGTTGGTGTGTTGTGTGTGTGTGCGCGCTCACGTGTATGTGTGTGTGATGTATGTGTGTGTGCGTGTGTGTATGTGTGTGTATGTTATTGGTTTTGTGTGTGTGGTGTGTGTGTGTGTGTGTGTGTGTGTGTGTGTGTGTGTGTATGTATATATATATATATATATATTATAATATACCATATATATATATTATAATATATATATATATATATATATTTTTTTTTTTTTTTTTTTTTTTTTTTTTTTTTTTTTTTTTTTTTTTTTTTTTTGTGACCCCACGTGGCTCAACACCATGACCCTAACCGTTCAAAAGAAGAAGAAGAAAAAAATATTATATATTACTCCAAGAACTCTGACACCAATCCCTACATAGATGTAAAAGTTAATCATGTGGGAGACTCACGTACGCCAAAGTAGGGCAAAATGGATCTAAAAAAATGTCACACCTTGTGGTGGAAAATTTCGCTCGGGGGTCCTTGGAGACATAAATGAGAAGAAGTGAAGATTTTATTTGAATTTCTGTAGTACACATAATCTAGTTACACAACAGGCCAACACAATTGTTTCCAAAACACCCACCCAGACCCTTTGGACAAAACTGTGTTTTCCTCACCGAGACAAAAGACCACCAACCAACTTGACTACATTGTGTTTGAACAGAGAAATGGAAACGTTGTATAAAAAATGCCGAAGGGGCACCAGACCTGGTGCCGGGTGCCGCCTTGCAACAGTGAGACCACAACTACTACACCACCAACAACTAAATATCGACTTTCAAATAAGCTCAAAAAGTGGAGCGTCCAAACCACCACCTCTAAAGCTCGACTCTTACAAAACTCTTTATAAACACTTAACAGATTACAGAGTGTCAAACAATTTGAAGTACTCAATCATGTGAAGATGATAAAACACCAAAGGAGTTTTGGGAGAAGGAAAGAACTCCTGCTGAGCGCCTCTGCTTCTTAAGAATCTATCGCCAAAAGACAGAGGACATATTCCCGCCTATGAAATATCCTGCCAAACGAAAACACTAAGGAAATTCGTAAACAAAGAGGCCTCAATCAAATGGGTATCAATATCCAGTTGAAGAAGTAATTTACAAAAAACAAACAAAAAACACATCAATTCAAAGTTATTGAGACGATGGGGATAAAATATTTACATGAAACATTGCCTAGAAATTGAAAGCTGTTCTAATCAATGGACAACTATAGAACTCTCTATACCAGGAGTACCACTAACATTGCAAAAAGGGTTACACTACAATGCACAAAGGTTTAGAACCTAACATGGACAAGGTTTCAAAAACCTCACAATGGACAACGTGTCACAAAACTGAGGATGATTTGTTTTATATCTGTGAATGGAAGAGAAATACAAGGATGGATTGAACAATATGTTCCAAGCTATACAAAAAGAATAAAAGATCTAACAACACATTAATCGACGCGATGACAGAGAGCGAAGATGAACCAAACACACCGCCACTGGCTAATGCAGTTATTAAAAGCCATAAAAGAATTAAAAATAACAAGAGCCACGGGAATAGTGGAAATAACTCGCAGAACTAATCAAGACTGCTGGCAAAAGTGTTGATACTTCTCTACACCAAACTTTGTACGAAATTTGGAATGACCAAGTTGGCCAGAAGAACACTGGGTAAAAGTCAGTCTTTGTCCCATACCTAAAAAAAAGAAGGGTATACGCACTCACTGCAACAGTAACAGGCATATTGCATTAATAAAAGTCACAGCAGTGTTCACAGACCAGAGCAACAGCAAAATTTTGTTGAAAATTTTTGCTGAAAGAATGAATTTAAAGTTAAGAGAAGAAATTGCAGACGAACAAGCAGGTTTTCTCTCGCCTGGAAAAGGTACCCGACACCAGATTCTTGAATTTTGAAATTGATCAGAGAGAAACCAGAGAACATCCAAAGACCTATACCATGGTTCACATTCGATATACTCAAAACAAAAGGCTTTGATACGGTTTGATTCACGATATCCTCTTGGAATAAACATAACTATGATTTTTCCCAAACCAGATCATCCAACTAATAAAAGCCAATGTATGACCAACAACAAGCACTATAAAGAACCCACTTATGGGTTACAGAATTGTTTCGAATCAACCAGGAGTACGACAAGGTTGCATTCTGTCTCTCCGCACAGGGCCTTTTTAATATATAGGTCTTAAAAAGCAATTAATAAGAGGTTGGCTCTATGAGGAATTTTGAAGGAACTGTAGATGTTAAGGAGGATTACAAAATAAATATCAAATCTAGATACGCCGTGATATCGTTTTAAATAATTGGCCAGCAGTATCACTGAACTACAACAACTACTACTTAAAGATAAAGTTTAGAGAATCAAGCGAAAAGGCTGGTTTATATTTCTTAAGGCCAAGAAACTAAGATCATGAGTATTTCGAAGATAAACGCCGGCAATGGACGATGATGACAATGGAGTGGTTGGAAACTGTTAAAGATTTTCACGTATCTTGTAGCTGTTTTTGACTAATACATAATGTGATTCATCAACCGGAGATAAAAGAGGCTTACCATTGCCAAAACGCAACAGTTGCCTCCTCAATAACAGTCTTCTGGCAAGACCAAGCATTAACATTACGGACTAAAGCTGAAAGTTTATTGAACTCATTAGTTTTCCCAATTGCGTCATATGTTCTGAGTGTTGGGTGCTGACGACGATAGCCAAAAAGAAAAAGTCAATCGTTTTGAAATGTATGTTACAGATAGTACTAAGTCTTAACTGGACGGAAAAGAAACGACTGCATGGAAGTGCGAGGAAAAATAAATTTGTAAAAGAACCGGCTGTTGGACATCTTGACAAAAGGAAAACTACACAGTTTTGAGTATGCCGGCACAAGATATTTGCTGGCGTGTCGATGGTGCAAGTGGAGGGAGAAGCGCAAATCGGTTGAGGTGGCGATAAGGATGTGGGTGGAGAGAGGTCCACGGCTGCTCAATCATAAGCATAACCGTTATTGATTGATATATATATATATATATCTATATATACTATATATATTATATAATAATCTATATATATACAGGCCGCGGTGTCACGAGTGGTTAGAGCAGCAGACTCAGACTGTCACGACGAACGACGGCAATCGATTTCGTAGGGTTCGAGTCACCGGCCCGGCGCGTTGTTCCCTTGGCCAGGAACTTCACCTCGATTTTTTTGCCTACATATCCATCTGGTGGGCAAGCCAGCCCAAGTCCTGCTGTCCCAGAACGGTAAAAAATAGAGATAGCGACTCGATAAAAACCGTGCGGTAAGGCACGGTACAACCACCGCTCTAAATTCCCAAGAAAATCATGGAAATCCATGATCTCGCCACGTACTTGTGGGGACAAGGGCATTGAAAAAAAAAACATATATAAGTATATATATATATATATATATATATATATATATATATATATATATATATATATATATATATTAATATTGTACACACACACAACACACAACACACACACACATCGCACACACAACACAATCACACATATATATATATATATAAATTATCTTATATATATCATAATATATATTGTATATATATATACAGACACCCGCATACATATATACATCATGTGTATATAATAATACATATAATTAATATATATATCTTATAGATATATTTGGTCCTGGTCAGACCAATAAACTGCACCCTAGGGTTTTCCCTTGAACAAGGAATAGCCCCTATTAGGTCCTATAACGGGTTGCGGTGAACTGTCGGCAGCAGGGCAGTGGATATATCTGGTGACAACACCTCCGATCTACTGATTACTGGTTTCACCAAATAATATGTCTGTCGTATTACAGTGCTAACTGTTTTTTAAAAAAAGCAGCGTCAGAGATAGTTCCTCCTAAGTAGTTGGAGACTTGCGAGTTGAGAGGATCCTGGGGAATTCCACTTCAACTTTTATTTTTCTCCTGAAAAACCTCTACAACCAATGATTAAATACAGAAACGATAATTCATACATAACCACATCGCCGCGTCGCGTGGTTATCAAGGGCGCCCCTTGATACAGGCAGACACTTTTAACAGCATCTGGAAGACAAAGATAAGAAACAGGTAATATATATAATTTATATAGTATATATATATATATATATATATATATATATATATACATACGATATATTTATTATATATAGATATATTAATCTATATATAGTATTATATATTCTATACCCACACACACACTTTAGATATATAAGATATATACAACAAAAACCTGCAACCTATATACATGTGTATATATGTATATATATATATATATATATATATATATATTATATATATAGATATATTAGAGTATATATACACACACACCACACCATATCATATATAACAACTCGGATGTGTGTCTGTGTGTCATGTGTATTTATTATCTACATTTATATCACATATTTCTTGAGTATATATAAATGAATATATATATATATATAGAATATCTATATATATATTATATTTCTTTTTTTTTTTTGTTTTTTTTTTTTTTTTTTTTATTTTTTGTTGTTTTCCCAAGTGCAAGGTTCCACAAGGCGTTAGCGATCATGAGGATTTCCGTGTTTTCTTGCAATTTAGAACGTTGGTTTTGCCGTCGCCTTTCCGCCCGGTGTTTTTTTATCGAGTCCACCATCTCTATTTCACCGCCGTTTCTCTGGGACATCACTGACGTGGGCTGGCTTTCCCACTCCAGTTCGTGGCTTGGTAGGCAATCCGAGGTGGTTCCTTGCCCAAGGGAACCCCATGTGTGTAGATATTGTATTTTGTTTGTATGGTATACCTGTTCAGATTTGTGACATTGGTTGTCAAGCATGATACTTTATTGTCCTTTTCCATGTTGTGGTGACTTGAGTGAGCACGTGGTAGGTTCCCAATCCTTTCCACGGAGAATGCCATGTATATATATTATATACTATATATATCTATATATATATATATATATCTATATTTCTATATATATTATATATATATATATATATATATATATCTAAATGTTTATATGCGCTATATAATTATATATATAATATATATTATTATATATATATTATATATATATAGATATATAGATATAATATATGTTTATATGCATATCATATATCTATATATATAATATAACATATTTATTAAAATATCATATATATAATATATATTACTATAGTAATGTATATTGCTTATATATATATCTCTATCGTATATCTACTCTATATAGATATATATATATATAGATATATACTAATACATATCTATATATATAATAGAGATTCATTATCTAGTTAGATAGATATATGTTATGCATATATATTATATCTATCTATATATTATATATATATGTTATAGATTCCTTATATATATATATATATATCTCTATATATATATATAATATATATTATGTAATATCATCTATATAGATATATATATATATATTATATTTTAATTAAGTATATATATATATATTAAAAATATAATTTTATATATAATATATTATTTTTTTAAAATATTATATAATATTTAACAATTATATATATTATATATATATATTATTATTATATATTTTAATTGTGTTATAAAAGGCCCCCGTGGAAACGTTTTCTATCAGAAGGGGAAAACTACAGGGCTGTGTCAAAAATTCTCCCAAAAACCCAGAACAACCCGTAAAACCAAAACTTTAAAATATAAAAAAATTCCCATCATGGGCGGTTTTATTTTGATCTCAGGAATCATTAAACAAAATTCTCAGACATGCTACCCTCAGATTGTTTCGGTTTTTTTTTTACAATTATAAAACTATAAAATTTCTTAAAAAAAAAAAAGGGGACTCTGAATTATTCAAATGTGGTTTACTTTTTTACTTGTCCTATCTGTGGGTGGGACTTCAACCTCCGAGGGGGTTTCCGCCCCCCGCATTCCTCGAAAAAAAAAGGGGAAAGTCAACAGGCCCCGGGTTACAGCTAAACAATCCACCCTTCTCAGCAATCAGAGAGCCTCTCACCTCCCATCCCCTTTTAGAAATTTTGTTTAAAAATTTTGACCTCCCCCTTTAACAAATTTGCCCTACATGGGAAATCACTCCACATCCGAACTATAAACCACAATAACAAAATTTCCCATGCAACCACCCTTTTTTACCATATAAACGAAAACCACCCATTCTTTGGTTAGTACCTTCATTGCTAACTGCCTTTTTTTTTCTGTGGCCATTAAATGATTTTTCATGTTGTTTTTTACTTTGTTTTATTATTTTTTGAATTTTTTAATTTTTCCTGTTTTGTAGCCCGTGATGGAAATTGCATTCCCGAAACGTTTTTTTAATTGCGAAAGAAGTTCTTCTCGCCCCGTTGGCTTTCCTCTTCCCGATTATATATAATAATATAATATTATTATATTTATATTATTTATATATATATATTCTTCTTTTTAAAAGTAGGTTCATGTCTGACCGGCCGTGGTTCAGAAAGATACTTAATTGTATTTTCAGTTGGGGTGTTCTTTGGGGTGAGTACGTGGGAGGGTCCCCCGTTCCTTTTCCACGGAGGGCCGGTTTACCTTTTTTTAGGTAAACATTCTCTCTATTTTATCCGGGCTTGGGACCAGCACGACCTGGGTGGCTTGGGCCACCCAGGCTGGTAGGCAATCGAGGTAAATTTCCCTTTCCCCAAGGAACAACGCGCCGGCCGGTGCTCGAACCCTCGAACTAGTTTGCCGTCGTGACAATCTTGGTCCGATGCTCAACCATTGGGCCCCCACGGCCTTGACGATCAGGGGTTTTTCCTAAATTTTCGGAAATTTTGACGGTGGTTTGCCATTCCCTTCCCCCCGGGGTGTTTTTTTTTTTTTTTTTTTTTTTCCGAGCCCATCCTATTTACCCGGGCACTGCCGGCGGGTTTGCCACCCAGGGCTAGGCAGAAATCGAGGAAGTTCCTTCCCCAAGGGAACAACGCGCGGCCCGGGTGACTCGAACCCTCGAACTCGTTTCCCGTCGTGAAGTCTCGATCCGCGCTCTAACCATTTGGGCCCACCCGTCCCCATACATACAATCTCATATATTACATAAAAACACACACAGTATATATGGTGTGTGTTTTTATTTTAAAATTATATATATATATATATATATATTTTAAATATAATTATAATTTTTTAAAAATATATATTTAAATCTTTTTATTTATTATATTATATTTAATTTAATTCTGTGTGTTATATACATACATGTGTGTTATTATAATTATAATATATAATATATATATAATTATTATATAAAATTTAGGGGCCGTGGTGCCGAGGGGTTTTAGAGCCGGACTAAAACTGTCACGACGGCAATCTGATTGGGGGGGTTCGAGTCCCGGCCGGCGCTTGCCCCTTGACAGGAATTCCCCTCATTGTCTACCGCGGGGAGTCCACGTCCTTTCTTTTCCATACCAGTCCCAATTAAACCCCGATAATGGGAGGTTGATGGCAGGACGTAAAAACGTCCCAAAAACTAATGAAGAGCAGATACAAAAAACCGCACTTTTGGGCCCTTATGAACTGGAAAAACAGTAAAAAAAAAAAAAAAAAAAAGTAATATATAGGGCCCCGGGGGCCCCATGGTTGAACTGGACTAAAACTGGAAAAGACAGCAATCGATTCGGGGTTCGGTCACCCCGGCGCGTTGTTCCCTTGGGGGAAGGAATTACCTGATTTCATACCTACCCTGGTGGCCCAAGCCCGCCCAAATCGTGCTGTCCCCCCCGGGGTTAAAAAAGGAGAAAGATTTCCCAAAAAAAGGTAACACCGGCCTCTCCGGGGAAAAAAACTGGGGCCCCACCACGTACTCATCCCAAAAAGCATCCAATGAAAAATCTTAAGAATCAGCTGTGACCACAGCGGCTCAAAAATGAAACCACTGTAAAAAAAAAAAAAAAAAAAAAAAAAAAAAAAAAAAAAAAAAAAAAAAAAATATATATAGTAATTATATATATTAAAAATA
>NW_023638825.1:7500-12628 GCF_015228065.2 Penaeus monodon
GCAAACGAACACTGGACTGAATATGTTAATATCGGATATGAACGTGTCCAAGTAAGACCTTACATCCAAAAGCCAATGTACTGTAATAGATGCCAAAAAATCGAACACACCTCATTAAGATGCAATGATAAAGACTCTAATAAATTTATTTGCCGTAAATGACTACTGACTACTGACTACATGTTCAGCTTACTGTCCACCTGATAATGAGGTAATTTATGATGAGCTTTTTGCTATTCAGGATAGTCTGCCACAAAATGAATTAATTTTAGGTGATTTTAATGCTCATCATATGTTATGGGGTTCCCTACGGGCGGATGGTAGAGGTGAGCAAATAGTTAAGTTGATAAATGATTCTGATCTGGTCCTTCTGAACGATGGTAGTCCGACGCGGGTGGACGATAATACCGCTAATGAGCTTTATTAACCTATCACTGTGTCACAAATGCGAGATTACTCTGGACCTTCGCCGATGTTTACCTCACTTCAAGCGGCGAGTTTAGGTCCTTCCCATTTGGCTTCCTCGTGGGGAATGAGGGTATCGGGCCTTTACATCGGCAAATAAAAAGAGCACCAGCCAAAAATTATGCAGATGTCCTGTGACTTTGACCTGTCTGCTCCCTTCTGCCTTGTGACCTCGCCTGCCCCACTGGATCCTCTCCCCCACGCTTCTGTTTGTACATATTATGTTATGTGTATGTATAGTGTAGTGTATTGCCTTTTGCAGTAAACCCTTTCTGTATATTTCCTCTGGTGTGTTTGCGTTGACCTTGACCGCTCTGATTCTCCTTTTTTAAAGTTGAACCCTGACATTGGCGACCGTCTGATCCTGGCGACCTTACCAGGATTAGACAGTCTGGAAAACGGCATCATGAGGAACTACGTGCAAGAAGGTGAACTGCTGGGCCTTGAAGGCATGGCCTTTTTACAATACATACAGGAAAGGATCAGACACAAGCAGCTGGCCCTGTACTACCGGAAATGGGAGATACAGAGGCAGCTGTGGGAAGAGCAGCATCGCAGGAACTGCGAGGAGAAAGACATTGGGAGGCAGAGCAAGCTCTATGGAGGAATGTGGGTCCCCACTTTTGGCCTTGCTCTGGCCCTCCTTATGCGAGGGAGCACATCATCCCGGAAACTCAAATGAAACTCCTGGGAGTAGGACGCTGGCCAGAGAAGCGACTGACCACGGAATCGCATCTGGACGCGATCCGTCTGCCCAAGGAACCGTCGCAAGACGGACAAAAGCGTAGGAGACTCCCGGGGAACGGCCGTCAGAAGAAGCAGGCGCGGTCGAGGAAGCCTCAGCTGACGGTGAAAACCGCGCCAGCGACTGCACATAAGTCGGAGGAGTTAGCCGCCGTTGCATGTCCGTTTGTACAACTGGTGGGTGAGGGATGTGCACCCGAATGACCAGTAGGCATGGGATGCCCGCCCAAGGATATGATAGGAAATGATGTGAGTAGAGTGCCATGAGTTGGAAATGTGTGGCTCTTCCAAATTTTCATTGTACACTTCTAGCAACTTAATCATGGCATCGTGATTAAGATGCTTTATCATCTCATACCAAATCTCATCGGGGCCTAGGGATGTTCCTCTATAGGCTTCTAGGCTTGGACAAGCTCATCCATGGTTAGATCTTTATTGTAATCAAAGTCTTCTCTTGTGGCAAAGTGAAAAGATTGCAATTCAACCGCTTCCTTGGTGGTCAGGAATGTAGGATGGTAATTTTCTGAGCTGCTTGTATATGAGAACTGCCTGTGAGTGCATTAACAATGTTTCTAGGTGAATCGAAATTGGTTCCCTCGTGAATGATGTTTTTAATTTTGACAGATTTTTTTTACTATTTATTTATTAACAGTAGACCAAACTGTTATACTGTGCTGTTAATTGTAGAGGCAAAGCTCTGCCAGGAGTCTCTTTTTGCTTGTCTAATTGTTCCATAAGCCTTAGCTCTTGCTTGTTTGTAATTGTCAAAAGTTCTCATTATTGATGTTATTTTTGAAAAGCCTGTAGGACCTATTGTATTGGCACAGCTTCCCTGCGGAATCTGGTGTCCACCATGGAACTCGATGCTTAATGCTATCTCTTGAAGATTTAGTATGAATGTCATTGCTGCATCTAAAATCGAATTTTGAATATTGTTTACTTTATCATCAATGGCTTCTCCAACAAGTTCAAGCTTAACGCTCCTTATGAAGGCGACACAGTCTGCTCTTTTTACGTTAAATTTAGGTGCTGAAGACATTCTTGATGTGTTGCATGAATATTCAATACAAATAGAAGGTGATCTCTTCCCTACGAGTCCTCAATGGTGTGCCACAGGCACTTGGCTGCCATTGATGAAGAGACCTGTGTGTCAGGATTCGACTTTAAAAAAAGAGAATCAGAGCGGTCAAGGTCAACGAAACACACCAGAGGAAACACACAAAAAGGGTTTACTGCAACAGGCAATACACTACACTACATACACATAACATGATATGTATAAACAGAAGCGTGGGGGGAGGATCCAGCAGGCGAGGTCACAAGGCGGAAGGGAGCACACAAGTCAAACTCACGGGACAACTGCATAATTTTGGCTGGTGCTCCTTTTATTTGCCGATGTAAAGGCCCGATACCCTCGTTCCCCACGAGGTGTATGAGCCAATTGGGAAGGACCTAAACCCGCCGCTTGGAGTGAGGTAAACACCGACGAAGGTCCAGAGTAATCTCGTAGATGTGACAAAACTCCCTTCTTTCTTCAAATGATCCTCCAAGAACTGGAGATTTTTTTCAGGGGAGCCACAACTGCGAGATGCCTCTACACTGAGGCTTTTGAGTCCTATATTCAGTGGTGATGTGGCCCCAGGACCTGCCCTTCCGTCACCCACACCCCTTCAGCGATCACATTCCTCTACTCCCGGTAGCTTCTCCGGCGCCCTCCTCGGCGGGCAGCTCCTCCACATGTCCTCGGCAAGCAGCTCCTCCGGCATGTCCTGGGCAGGCACTCCTCCGGCATATCTTCGGCAGGCAGCTCCTCCGGCAGGTCCTCGGCAGGCAGCTCCTCCGGCATGTCCTCGGCAGGCGGCTCCTCCGGCAGTCCAATGCCCACCAGACCCTTGGGGCCGGGCTCTCACGCCAACTGGTCGTTCAGGTGCACGTTTTGCACCCACCGTTGCTCCTGCATGTCTTCGGCAGGTAGATCCCCCAATCCCTTTCCCGGGCGGGTGCTCCTCCAGTGTATACTTGGCAGGTAGTTCCTCCCGTCCTTCCTGGGCAGGCAGCCCTCCAGAGTATCCTCGGCGTGCAACTCCTCCGGCAGTATGATACCCACCAATCTCGGGCGGGCTCCAAGCCAACTGATCGTTCGGGTGCATATTCCCCCCCAACCAGTTGCTCCTCCTGCGCATTCTTGGCAGGAAGTTCCTCCTGCACGTTCTTGGCAGGCGGTTCATCCTGCTGTCCTGGGCAGGCGGTTCTTTTGGCGTGTCGTGGCTGGCGGCTTCCGGCGCGGCCTGGGTAGGTGGCTCTTCTGGCGCGTCCTGGGTTTGGCGGCTCTTCCGGCACGTCCTGGGCAGGCAACTCTTCCGGTCGTCCTGGGTAGGCGGCTCTTCCGGCGCGCCCTGGGCAGGCGGCTCTTCTGGCGCGTCCTAGTCAGGTGGCTCACCCTGCGCGTCCTGGGCAAGGGGCTCTTCCGGCGCGACCTGGGTAAGCGGCTCATCCGGCGCGTCCTGGCAGGCGGTTTCTTCCTGGCGCATCCTGGGCAGGCGGCTCACCCGGCGCATCCTGGACAGGTGGCTCCTCCGGTGCGACATCGGCAGGTAGCCTCCTCTGACAGTCTGATGCCTATCATACCCTTGGGCGGGCATCCCATGCCAAACTGGTCGTTCGGGTGCACATTCCCTCACCCACCATTTGTACAAACGGACATCCCAACGACGGCTAACTCCTCCGACTTATGTGCAGTCGCTGGCGCGGTTTTAAACCGTCGGCTGAGGCTTCCTCGACCGCGCCTGCTTCTTCTGACGGCCGTTCCCCGGGAGTCTCCTACGCTTTTGTCCGTCTTTGCGACGGTTCCTTGGGAGACGGATCACGTCCAGATGCGATTCCATGGTCATCGGGTTCTCTGGCCACGTCCTACTCCCAGGGTTTCATTTGAGTTTCCGGGATGATGTGCTCCCCCGCATAAGGAGGGCCAGAGCAAGGCCAAAAGTGGGGACCCACATTCCTCCATAGAGCTTGCTCTGCCCCCCCAATGTCTTTCTCCTCGCAGTTCCTGCGATGCTGCTCTTCCCACAGCTGCCTCTGTATCTCCCATTTCCGGTTAGTACAGGGCCGCTGCTTGTGTCTGATCCTTTCCTGTTTTGTATTGTAAAAAGGCCATGCCTTCAAGCCCAGCAGTTCACCTTCTTGCACGTAGTTCCTCATGATGCCGTTTTCCAGACTGTCTAATTCTGGTAAGGTCGCCAGGATCAGACGTCGCCAATGTCAGGTTCAACTTAAAAAGGAGAATCGAGCGGTCAAGGTCAACGCAAACACACCAGAGGAAATATACAGAAAGGGTTTACTGCAAAAGGCATACACTACACTATACATACACATAACATAATATGTACAAACAGAACGTGGGGAGAGGATCCAGTGGGGCAGGCGAGTCACAAGGCAGAAGGGGGCAGACAGGTCAAAGTCACAGGACACTGCAAAAATTTTTGGCTGGTGCTCTTTTTATTTGCCGATTAAAGGCCGATACCCTCATTCCCCACGAGGAAGCCAAATGGGAAGGACCTAAACTCGCCGCTTGAAGTGAGGTAACATCGGCGAAGGTCCAGAGTAATCTCGCATTTGTGACACAGTGATAGGTTAATAAAGCTCATTAGCGGGATTATCGTCCACCCGCGTCGACTACCATCGTTCAGAAGGACCAGATCAGAATCATTTATCAACTTAACTATTTGCTCACCTCTACCATCCGCCCGTAGGGAACCCCATAACTATGATGAGCATTAAAATCACCTAAAATTAATTCATTTGTGCAGACTATCCTGAATAGCAAAAAGCTCATCATAAATTACCTCTACGGGGACAGTAAGCTGAAAAGTAGTCAGTATCAATCTTTTCGGAAAAAAAAATTTTTGTCTTTATCTTG
>NW_023638826.1:22500-39070 GCF_015228065.2 Penaeus monodon
ACACAACACACACAAAACACACACAACCACAACACCACACACACACACACACACACACCCACACAGACATATATCTCTATATATATAGTAAATATATATAATATATATATATATATATTATAATATTATAGTATACATATGTATATATATAATATACATATATAGTATATGTATATAATATATTTATATATATATATATATATATATATATATTATATATATATATATATATATTATATATATCTATGTGTGTGGTGTGTGTGTGTTGTGTGTGTGTGTGTGTGTGTGTGTGTGTGTAGTGTATTACATATCTATAATATATATATATATATATATATATATATATATATATATATCTATATATATATATACATTATAAATATATTATATAGATATATATTTATTTATATTTGTATATACATATATATATATATAATATATATATATATATATATATTATATCTATATATATATTCATATATTAGGAAAACACACACACATGGAAGGAAAGACACACAAAGCAAACACACAAAAAAACAAACCACAGGCAACATATACGTGTTTACTTATATACATGATAGATAGATCCATGCCATGCATAGACAGAATATATAGGTAAATAGGAAAAGAGAGACAGATAGAAAAATAGATAGAAAATATATGTATTATAAGACAGATAGAAGATAGATATAAATATAAATATGTGTACATAAAACATAGTATAAAAATTATACTTTTATATAGTATTATAAATTATGTGTGTGCGGGTGTGTTAGTGTGCGTGTGTGTGCATGATTGTGTATATCCCTATGTTGAATAAGGCTTTAAGCCCTAAAAACACGTGAAACCCGAGTATTAGGAAGACAAAATTATTCCTATGATTATGTAGGTGTCAAAAAACCATTTCAGTTAAAATATAAGCACGAAAGCTCACATTTTATCATTTCATTTGCTGATTTCATCAGAAGTCATTTATGTCCTCCATAATTACATTTACGTATTTCTTGATTCATGTATATTATAATCAATTTATTCGATAGTCATAGGCATTGCTGCCTAATTTCTTTACATATGGTATTAATGATAATAATAAACAGAATTCTATTAATTCATGACAATAATGGATGATAAAAGGTGAGAATGAAGAGAATTTAGGATGACATTTGATGATTATTATTCATTATTACGATTAGCATTATTATGGTCATTATTATCAATATATTATTATTAATTTATTATTATCATATTATTATGATTATTATCATATATTATCTATTATTATTATTATTATTATTATGACTTTAATTATTAAGTATTATTGCCAAAAAAATAGATTATAAACTGTAAAATAACAATAATAACTAATAATAATAAGTATAATTATAATAATACTAATCTTTATAAGATTGTTAGGAATATTATTATTGTTATTACTTAGCATATTATTATTTTTACTGGTAGTATAATATGTAAAACATTATTATAGAGTAATTAACTATAGTAATAACGATATTAATTAAAAATAATGATCTAAATAATTTATTATGAAAACGTTATTATGTTATTATTATTGTTCTACTATTATATTGTAGTGTTATGGTATAGTTGTTAAAAATATATATTATAACACAATAATTCCAATAATAAGTAATAATGCAATAATGGGATAATAATTGCAATAATGATGATGACGTTGAATGAAAATGATGATAATGATGATAATGATGATGATAACGTTAATAATTGATGATATCATGAAATACTGATGATATTAATTAGGAAATTGTGTCAAATATCATAAAAAAAGGTAAAAGAACGATCAAAAGTCGAAAAAGCGGTAGAAAAGCATAGCGAATATAGCCTTTTGAGAGTAGACTCAAAAGGACGTTTTATTCCATTCATTTGATGATTCTGGATATTATGGGGTAATAATGATAAGAATACCAGATTCTAGTAATCATGGACAATAATGATGATAAAAGAGAATTCGATAACATTTGATGATGATTAATATTATTACAATTATCATTCATTATTATCATTAATATCATTACTTATTATTATATTTACTATCATTAGTATGTTATTATATTAACTTTAATTATTAGTATTATTGCCAAAAATTATATTTTAACTGTAATAATAACAATATTACTAAAAATAAGTATATTACTACTAATAATAATAAGTATAATAATAATAATAATAAGTATAATAATAATAATAATAAGTATAATTAATAACAATAATAATCAATTATAAATTGTTATTAATTATATTTTTGTTATAGTATCATATTATGTATTTTACTGGTAGGATAATTGTAAAAACATTAAGTATTATTAATAGTAATAATTACAGTAATAACGATAGTAATTAAAATACTGATATAAATAATTATTATAAAAACGTTATTTTTGTTATTATTATTGTTATTACTATTATTATTGCATTTGTTATTAGTATAGTTGTAAAAATATATATTATAAATGCAATAATTGCAATAATAATGATAATAATTGCAGTAATGATGATAATGTTGATGATAATGATGATGATGGTGATGATAACGATAATAATAATGATAATCATGATAATAATGATGATAATAACAGGAATTGTGTCCATATATAATAAAAAAGGTAAAAGAAAAAAAAATCCCAAAAGTCGAAAAAACGGGAAAATCTAGCGAAATATAGCCTTTTGAGAGTAGACTCCAAAATGACGTTTTTTTCCATTCATTTGTTGATTCTGGCATTTATTAGGATAATAATGATAATTACCAGAATTCTATTAATCATGACAATAATGACGATAAAAGTGAGAATCAAGATAATTTGGATAACATTTGATGATTATCAATATTATTACTATTATCATTATTATTATCATTATTATCATCATCATTATAATTATTATTATTATTATTATTATTATTATTATTATTATTATTATTATTATTATTATTATATTTATTATTATTGTTATTATAATTATTATTATTATTATTATCAGCATTACTTTAATTATTGGTATTATTGCCAAAAAATGTAATAATGAGAACAACAATAATAATAATATAATAATAATAATACTAATAGTTATAATATTGTTACTAATATTATTATTGTTATTATTACCATTATTATTATTTTTACTGGTAGTATAATTGTAAAATCAATTATTATAACAGTAATTATTACAATAATAACGATATTAATTAAAATAATGATATAAATAATTATGAAGAAAACGTTATTGTTATTATTATTATTGTTATTACTATTATGTTATTACTATTATTATAATAATTGCAATAATAATGATAATAATTGCAATAATGATGATAATAATTGCAATAATGATGATAATTATAATGATTACGATGATAATGATGATGATAACGATAATTATGATGATAATCATGATAATAATGATGATAATAACAGGAATTGTCTCCATATATAATAAAAAAAGTTAAAAGAAAAAAAATCCCAAAAGTCAAAAAAGTGGCAAAATCTAGCGAAATATAGCCTTTTGAGAGTAGACTCCAATATGACGTTTTTTCCATTCATTTGATGATTCTGGCAATTATTAGGGTAATAATGATAAAAATAACCAGAATTCTATTAATCATGACAATAATGATGATAAAAGTGAGAATATAGAGAATTTGGATAACATTTGATGATTATTAATATTAATACTATTATCATTATTATTATCATTATTATAAATATTTTATTATTATTATTATTATTATTATTATTATTATTATTATTATTATTATTATTATTATTATTATTATTATTATTATTATTATTATTATTATTATTATTATTATTACTTTAATTATTAGAATTAAAGCCAAAAAATATATTACAACTCTAATAATAACAATAATAATAATTAAAAGTATAATAATAATAATAATTTTATAATATTGTTATTAATATTATTATTGTTATTATTATCATTATTATTGTTTTTACGGGTAGTATAATTAACAAATTAATTATTTAATAGTAATAATTACAGTAATAACGATATTGATTAAAATAATGATATAAATAATTATTATGAAAACGTTATTCTTGTTATTATTTTTATTACTATTATTATTGTAGTTGTTATTAGTATGGTTGTAAATATATATATTATACCTGCAATAATTGCAATGATAATGATTATAATTACAATAATGATAATAATAATTGCAATAATGATGATAATGATGATGATAATGATGATAATTATGATAATGATGATGATAACGATAATAATGATAATTATGCTAATAATGATGATAATATGAATTGATAATATGATATATGAATTCCATATATAATAAAAAAGGTAAAAGAGAAAAATCCCAAAAGTCGAAAAAGCGGATAAATCTAGCGAAATCTAGCCTTTTCAGTGTAGACTCCAAAATGACGTTTTTTCCATTAATTTGATGATTCTGGCAATTATTAAGGTATATCATCATTATTATAATCATTATCATCATTATTGCAATTATTATCATCATTACTGCAATTATTATCATTATTTTTGCAATTATTACAGTTATAATATATATTTTTACATGTATACTAATAAGAATTACAATAATAATAGTCATAACAATAATAATAACAAAAATAACGTTTTTATAATAATTATTTATATCATTATTTTAATTAATATCGTTATTACTGTAATTATTACTGTTATAATAATTATTTTTACAATTATACTACCAGTAAAAATAATAATAATGATAATAATAACAATAATAATATTAAGAACAATATTATAAGAATTACTATTATTATAATTATACTTATTATTATTATTAATTTTATTATTACATTTATAATATATTTTTTGGCAATAATACATTAGCATTAGTAATTATTAGTAATAAAAGTAATAATAATAATAATAATAATAATAATAATAATAATAAATAATAATAATAATAATAATAATAATAATAATAATAATAATAATAATAATAATGATAATAATGATAATGATAATGAAAATAGTAAAAATATTAATAATCATCTAATGTTATCCAAATTCTCTTTATTCTATCTTTTATCATCATTATTGTCATGATTAATAGAATTCTGGTAATTATTATCATTATTACCCTAATATTTTCCAGAATCATCAAATTAATGGAAAAAACATCATTTTTGAGTGTACTCTCAGAAGGCTATATTTCGCTAGATTTTGACGCTTTTTCGACTTTTGGGATTTTTTTTCTTTTACCTTTTTTATTATATATGGACACAATTCCTGTTATTATCTTTATTATTATCATGATTATCATCATTATTATCGTTATCATCATCATTATCATCATTATCATCATCATTATCATCATTGTTGCAAATATTATCATCTTTGTTTCAATTATTATCATTATTATTGCAATTATTGCAGTTATAATAAATATTTTTACATCTATACTAATAACAACTAAAATAATGATAGTAATAACAATAATAAGAATAATAACGTTTTTATAATAATTATTTATATCATTATTTTAATTAATTTCGTTATTACTGTAATTATTACTGTTATAATAATTTTTACAATTATACTACTAGCAAAAATAATAATAATGATAATAATAACAATAATAATATTAATAACAATATTATAACAATTAGTATTATTATAATTGTACTTATTATTATTATTATTGTTTTTATTACAGTTATAATATATTTTTTGGCAATAATACTAATAATTCAAGTAATAATTATAATAATATAATAAATAATATAATATAATAAGCAATTTCTCTAACTATTATACATATGATGATTATGATCAATACATATAATAAATGATAGATATAATAATTTAATAATAATCATCAATATAGTTCAAGCAATTTCTCTTTATTCTCTTTTTACATTTCATTATTGTCATGATTATTGAATTATGGAATTATTATCATTATTACTATATGATAGAATCATAAATAGTGAAAAACATCATTTTAAGTATACTCTAAAAGGCTATATTTTTTGAATTTTTCTTTTACTTTTTTATTTCTTTTAATTTTTTTTCCCTATAGGACCAATTCTGTTTTTATCATCAAATTTATCATGATTATCCTCATTTTTATCGTTCATCATCATCATATCATTAATCATCAACATTATCAAATTTTTACAATTATTTATATTTTTGCAATTATTATCATTACTATGCAAAATTGCATTTACTACAATAAAAAGAATTTAAAAATAATAATAACAATAATAAAAGTTTTTATAAAATTTTTTTAAAAAATTTTCTAATTAATATCGTTTTTTTTACGTTTTAAAAAAATTTCTATTATAATAATTATTTTTACCCCAAATTTTTCCTACAAGTAAAAATTTAAAAAATTAATGATAATAAAAAAACCCAAAAAAGGATTAAAAAACCCAAAATTTTAACGATTGTATTTTTATTTTAATAATATTTATTATTTTGATTTTATTATACTTATTTTTATTAGTAGTAATATTATTAATATTTTGGGATTTTTACCCCGTAAAAATATAATTTTGGGAAAATACAAAAAATTAAAGTAATAAAAAATAATAAAACTTTTTAATAATAAAAATAATAATAATAAAATAATAATAATAATAATAAAAAGTAAAAATAAAATAATAATAAAAAATAGGGAAAATTTAAAATTTATTTTAAATTTTCAAATGTTTTCCAAATTTTTTTCTTTTTTTTTTTTTTTTTTTTTTTTCTTTTTTAAAATTTTATCATCAAATTTTTTGTCATAAAATTTCTAAAATTTTTGGGAATTTTATCATTAAATTAAAATAATAATTGCCCAAAAACATGAAAGGAAAAGGAGGGAAAAGTAATATTGGGGGAAATTTTATAAACAAAAAAGGGGTATATTTTGCTAGAAATTTTTCGGGTTTTTCCACTTTTGGGGTTTTTTTTCTTTTACCCTTTTTTTATTATGGGATGGGCACAATTCCTGGTTTTTTTATTCATTTAATTTTTCCATGGGTTAAACATCATTATTATCGTTATAATTAAAAATTATCATTTATTTTTTATCAACCCTTACATCAAAATTTAAAGCAATTATTATTTATCATTTTGCAATTTTTATCATTTTTATTGCAATTATTCATTTATAATATAAAAAAATTTTTTCAACTATACTAAAAAAAATAAAAATAAAAATAGTACAAACAATTTTAATAAAAAATAATAACGTTTTTTTAATAAATTTTCTTATAATTATTTTAATTTAATTTTCGTTATTTACTGTAAATTTTTACAGCTTAAATAAATTTTTTTTGGAATTATAGTAAGTAAAAACCAATAATAAGATTAAAAAATAAAAAATATTAATATTAAAAACATATTATAAACCCCAAATTTTTTTATTTTTTACTTTTTCCTTTATTATTGTTTTATTTAGAGTGAAAAATAATTTTTTTGGGGCAATAATATTTAATTTAAATTTAAAATAAATAATAATTAAACAAAAAAATAATAATAAAAAATTTAAAAATAATAATAAAAAATTAATAATTATAAAAAAAAAATAATAATAATTTTAATATAAAAATAAATAATAAATTTAAAAATTATAATTAATAAAAATAATAAAATTAAAATAATAATAATAATAATAAGATAATGATAATAATTTAATAATTTAAAATTAATTATTTTTATTAAATTTCATTTTTTTATAATAAGATAATAAAGGGGTAATGATGATAATAATAATAATAATAGTAATAATATTAATAATCATAAATGTTTACCCCAAAATTTTCTTTATTCTCACTTTTATATCCCCCATTGTCATGAATTTATAGAATTCTGGTTAAATTTTAATAAAATTACCCAAAATTGCCAAAAATTATCAAAGAATGGGAAAAAAAAAGTCATTTTTGGAAAATCTACTCTAAAAGGCTATTTTCGGTAGAAATTTTTCCGCTTTTTTTGACTTTTGGGAATTATTTTTTTACCTTTTTTAATTATATATGGGCACAATTCCTATTATTATAATCATTATTATCATGATTATCATCATTATTTTTGGGAAACTCATCAATTTTCCCAAATTTTCCCTCAATCATAAACAAACAAACAATATTTGCAAAATTTTTTATCATCATTATTTCCCAAATTAAATTTTCAAATTTTTAAAATTTGGAAAAATTGTAGTTATAATAATTTTTTACAAATTTTACTAATAACAAAAACAATTAAAAATTTTGGGGAAAAACAACAATAATAAAAAAAAAACCGGGGGTTTTTTAAAAAAATTAATTAATAAAAATTTTTAATTAAATAGGGGTTACTTAAAAATTACTGTTATAATAATTATTTTTTTCAAATTTTTTACTACTAGGAAAAAAATAATAAAAATAAATTTAAAAAACAATAATTTAAAATTTCTTAAAAAAATTTTTTTAAACGATTTTGTATTATTTTATTAAATTTTTAATTTTTTTATTTTTTTTTTATTGAGGGTTTTTATAATTTTTTTGGGGGAAAAATTACTAATAATTTAAAGTTTAAAAATTTAAAAATTTAAAGATTTTTAAAATAAAAAATAATAAAATAATAATAAATAATAAAAAATAATTTTTTTAAAAATTAAAAATAATAATTTAAAAATAAAATAAAACAATAAAAATTTAAAAATAAATTAAAATAAAAAAAAAAAATAATAATAATAATAAAATAGTAATAATATTAATAATCCCTAAAATTTTACCAAAATTTTCTTTATTCTCACTTTTTTCATCATGAAATTTTCATGATTAAAGAATTTTTGGTAATTATTATTTTTATTACTGTAAATCCAGAATCAACCCAAAATATAAAAAAAAAAAAGTATTTCGGGGGGCGACTTTCCCCAAAAAGGCCCATTTCCCGTAGGGTTTTTCCGGAATTTTTTGGGCTTTTGGGATTTTTTTTTTTTAACCTTTTTCATTATTATGGACATAATTCCTTTTTATCAGGATTATTATCATAATTATCATTATTTGTTCAATTATTATCAAAACTCATTTTGCAAAATTTTTAACATTTTTCTAAAGTTTTTATAAATTTTTTTTTTTTGGAATTATTGCATTTGTTTAAAATATTTTTTAAACTATAGTAATAAAATACAATAAATTAAAAAAAGTAATAACAATAATAATAAAAATAATAGTTTTTTTAAAAAAGTATTTAAATCATTATTTTAATTAAAATCGTTTTCTGTAATTATTTCTGTTTTAATAATTATTTTTTTAAAATTTTCCTTCGTAGAAAAAAAAAATTTTAATAATAACAAAAATAATATTTAAAAACAATATTATAAAGTAAGTGTTTTATTAAATACTTATTATTTTATTTTATTATTATTATTTTATTAAGTTTTATTGATAGAAGTATACTTATTTTTTTTTATTTTTGTTATTATTACGTAAAATATAATTTTTGGGAAAAATACTAATAATTAAATATAAAATAAAACAAAAAATAAAGATAATAATAAAAATAATAATAAGAAAAAATAATAAATAATAATAAATAAAATAATAAAAATAAAAAAATAAAAATATAATAAAATAATTTTTAATAAAATGATAAAAGTAAAAAATATTAAAAACCATCAAATTTATCCAAAATTTTCTTTTTCTCACATTATTTTCATGATTCTAGAATTCTGGTAATTCTTTTCATTTTTACCCTAATATTGCCAGAAACGTTATTTTGGGGTCACTAAAAGGGATTTTCGCACATTTTGCCGCTTTTTCGTATTTTTCAATTTTTTTTCTTTTACCTTTTTTTATTTTATATTGAAAAATTCATGTCATTATTTTCATTATTTCTGATTTTCATCATTATTATCGTTATCTCACATTACATCTTTCATCATTATCATCTTCATTACATCATTTTTGCAATTTTATCATCATTTTTTGCAATTCTTATCTTATTATTGCAATTATTTCGTTATAATATATATTTTTACAACTATCTAAAACAACTACAAAAATAAAAACAATAATACGTTTTTAAAAAAATTATTTTATTTATTTTTAAATTTAAAAATTTGTTTTACTCCAATTATTACTGTTTAATAAATTTTTTTTACAATTACTACCAGTAAAAAAAAAAATTTAAACATAATAAAAACATAATAATTTTAATAAAAAATATTAATAACGATTAGTATTGTATTATTTTCTTTTTATTTTTATTTTGTTTTATTTCATTATAAATTTTTTTTTGGCAATATACTAAAAATTAAAGTAATTAAATAATAAAAATAATATAAAATAATAATAATAATAATAAAAAATAAAAATATAATAATAATAATAAAAATAAAAATATTGATAATAAAGACAATATAATGATAATAGTAATAATAATAAAATTTTACAAAAAGTCATCCAAATTCTCTTCATTCTCCTTTTATCATCTTTTTGTCATGATTAAAAATTCTGGTTATTATTTCATTAATACCATATGTAAAAAAAATTAGGCAGCAATGCCCAACTACGAAAAATTATATAAATAACATAACAAAAAAATACGTAAATGTAAATTATGGGGGTGACATAAAAGGACTTCTGATGAAATCTCAAAAAATAAAAAGAACTGAGCTCTGCTTTATTTTAACTAAAAAAGGGTTTTGACACCTACAGAATCATGAATAATTTTGTATTCCTAATAATCGGGTTTCACTGTTCAGGGCTAAAATTATCAAAAAATAGATATAAAAAAATCATCACCACACCCCACAAAAACACACACACCACACATATTAATATTACCCATATAAAGTAATTCCTATCTATGTTTTTAAAAGGGGCACTTTTGTGATATTTATATCTATCTTTATCTGTCTGTATATATACATATTTTCTATCAATTTTTCTATGTCTCTCTTTCTATTTACCTATATATCTTCTATGTATGCTGTATCTATTACTTTATATAATAAACGTATATGTGTTTTGTTTTTGTGTGTTTCTTGTGTGTCTTCTTCCCTGTGTGTATTATATATTATATATATATATATATATATAAATATTATATATATATAATATAAACATATATAATATATATATATATATAATATATATATATATATATATTATATACACACCCCATATATGTTACACACACCCCCACCCACACACACCACACACACCCACACACCATATATTATATGTTTATATAACACATATATATTATATATATATATATATAAAAATTATTAATATATATTATTATATATATACATATATAGTATATATTTGTGTGTGTGTGTGTGTGTGTGTGTGGTTCTGTGTGTGTGTGTTGTTTGTGTGTGTGTCTGTTGTGTGGGGAGTTGTGTGTGTTGTGTGTGTGTGGTTTGTGTGGTGTGGTGTTGTGTTTGTGTGTGTGGTGTATGTTGTGTGTGTGTGTGTATTTGTTGCGGTATTGTTTTTTTTGGGTTGTGTGTGGTGTGTGTATGGATATTATATTAAAATTTTTATATATATATATTATATTATATTATTAATATTTATATTATATATATATTTTATATATATATATATATATTATAATAATATTTATTATTTCCACACACATATAGTAAAACACCCCAAACACCACCACACACCCACACAAACATATATATATATATAAAATATTATAATATATATATATAATAATATATATGTATTAAAATATATTATATATATTTATTTATATACATTATATGTAATATAATATTATAATATTATATATATATATAATATATATATTGTGTGTGTGTGTGTTTTGGGGTGGGTGTGTGTGTTGTGTGTGTGTGTGTGTCCATGTCTTGTATTGGTGTGTGTGTGTGTGTGTGTGTGTGTTGTTTTTGTGTATTTTTATGCGTGTATGTGTGTAGTGTTTTTTTATGTGTGTGTGTGTTGGGTATATAAAATATTATATATTATATTTTATATATATATATTATATATTATATTATATAATATAATTTCTTTATATATCCCTTAAAGCTTACACCACCTATTAAAATATATATTTTATATATATATAATATATATATTTATTTATATTTATATTAATTATATTACTATAATAATATACATTTATATATTATTATTTTTATATTTATATTATTTATATATTAATACATTATTTTATTATTATTAATATATATAATAATATTATACTTATACATAATTAAAAATCCCATTTTCATATATTAATATATACATTATATGCATATATATCATATATATAAATATATATATATATATCAATATTATGCCATATATATACATATAATATATATAATTATAATATATATATTTATTATATATATATAAATATGTATTATATATATTATTAATATATTTTTAATATGTATAATTTTATTATTATTGAATATATATGTAGAATATATGTATTATGTTTAATATATGTTAATTAAAGTATATATGTATGTATCATTTTTTGTAATTTTATATTTTTATTTTATTTTTTGTTGTTATTGGTATGTAATATGTATAAATATATGCATTAAAATTTATTTTTTTATGTTTATAGATGTATATTTTTATAATTTTTATTATTATTTTATTTATTATATATGTTTTTTATGTATAAATTTTGTATGTATTATATGTATATGTTGATATAGTTGATATATGTGTCAATATTCATGTATATATTTAATATTTATAATATATATTTATATATTTATTATTATATTTAAATATGTATTTTATTTATGGAAAATATTATGTATAAAATATGAATATGTATGTAAAATAGATTAATATTGTAATATTAAATTTTATATGTATAAGAAAAAAAAAAAAAAAAAACCCCTATTATATATTTATTTATATATATATAATTTAATAATATAATATTATATTTATTTTTAAAAAGAATTGATAAATAATTAATATAATATGTGAAAAAACATTCAAAACAAAAACAAAACAAAAACAAAAAAAACAAAACACATTTATAATATATTTCTATATAAAAATATATATATATATATTATAAAATTTAAAAAATATAATTTTAAATACATATATTACATATATTTAAAGTAATTTTTAAAATAATTTTTATTATTTATTTATATATAAAAATTTTATTATATATTTTTTTTGTTTTTTTTTTTTTTTTTATAAAAATATGTAATATATATCTTAAAAATAAAATTTTAATATAAATATACTTATCTATATTATAATTATATATTATTTTCATATATATAAAATAATTATTATTTATATAATTTATATTGTGTGTTTGTGTGTTTGTGTGTGTGTGTGTGTGTGTGTGTGTTGTGTGTGTGTGTTTTGTTTTTTGTTTTTTTATCTTTTTTATGTTTTTTTATTTTTATATATTTAAATTTTATGTATAAAATTATTATTATTATAAAATTTAAAAAATTTTTATGTTTTTTTTTGTTTTTTTGGGGGGGTATGTGTTTTGGTTTTTTGGGGGGTTTTTTTGGTGTTTTCTTTTTGGTAGGGGTTTTTTTTTTTAAAAATTTATAAACCCCTTTAATTAATCAAACCTAATTTAAATATAAAAGAAATTTTAAAAAACTTACTTTTCGTATAATTTTTTTTTTACTTTTTTAAAAAAGATCTTTAAAAACCACCAACTCCACCAAAAAAATTAAAACCCAAAACCCACTAACCTAACCTCACCGAAACCCCAACCCAAACTTAATTTAACCCAAACCCAAAACCCCCAAACCCCACTAACCCAACCTAAACCCAAAACCAACCCAAACCCAACCCCAAAATTAAAACCAACTAACCTAAAAAACCCAACCCCAAAATAACCTTTCCAAACCTTTAAACCCAACCTTAACTTAACCTAACCTTACCTAACCTTAACTTAACTTACCTTAACCTAACCAACCTAAAACAAACCTAACCTAAACCTAACCCAAAAAATCCAAACCCAACCAAAACCCAACCCAAATCTACCAAATAACCAAACCTAAAACCCAACCAAACCTAACCCCAAACCGAACCTAACCTTAACCTACCTTAACCTAACCTAACCTTTAAACCAACCCCAACCTAACCTTTAAACCCTTTAAACCCAAACCTTTAACCAACCTTTAAACCAACCTTAAACCCAACCCCAACCTAACCTAAACCCAACTAAAACCCAACCCCTAACCCAAACCTAACCAAACAACCCAAATCAACCAATTTAACCAAACCAACCCCAAAACCAAAAACCCAACCTTTAAACCCAAACCAAACCCCCAAACCCAACCCAAAACCATACTTTAACCTAACCCCAACCCTAAACCAACCCCAACCTTTTTCCCCCCAAACCCACCCAAATAACCTTTCCCCCAAACCAAAACCCCAACCAAACCTAACCAACCCCAACCTAACCTAAACCAACCTAAACCCAACCCAAACCTAACCCAAACCCAACCAAACCTAAACCCAAAACCCACCCAAAAAACCCAACAAACCCCCAAACTCAAACCTAACCCCAAACTAACCAACTTAAAACCCCAACAACCAAACCTAACCTAACTACCTAAACCTAAACCAAACTAACCAACCTTAAACCTAACTTTTTTTTAACCCACCTAAAACCCTTAACCTAAACCTTTAACCTAAACCCAAAACCCAACCTAAACCTAACCCAAAACCCAACTAAACCCAACCTAAACCTAACTAAAACCCAACCCAAACCTAACTAAACTAACCCAAAAACCCAACCCAAACTAACCCAAAAATAACTTTAAACCCACCTAAACCCAAACCCAAACTATCCTAAACCTAACCAACCCAACCAAACCTAACTAAACCTAAACAAAACCTAAAAACCTAAAACCAACCTAAACCTAACCTAACTAACCTAAACCCAACCAAAAAATACCAACTATCCAAACCTAACCAAACAACTTTAACTAAACCATACCTAACCAACCTAACCCAACCTAACCAACCTAACCAAAAACCCAAACCAGCAATCTAACCAACAAACCTAACCAAACCTAACCTAAACTATCCTAAACTAAACCAACCCCAACTTAACCTTCTTTTCCCCAACAACCAAACTAACATAAACCTAACCAACCTAAAATAAAACCCAACTTTTAAAACCTAACCAACCTTTAACCCAACCTTTAAACCCAACCTAAATTTTTCTTTAAACCAAAAATAACCTAACCTACCTAAACCAAACCAAACCTAACCCAAACCTAAAAAAAAAAAAAACCTACCCAACCTAACCCAAACTAACCAAACCTAACCCAAACCCAACTTAAAAATACCTAAAACCCAACCAAATACCTCCTTTTCCAAAATAACCTAAAAACCCAAAATCTAAATAATAAATAATAATATTTAAATAATTAAATATTAAATAATAATAATAAATAATAAATAATAAATTTTTTAGTAATAACCTAATAAATATCCAAAAATATTAAAAATAACTGGGGCCTAACCCTAAATCTAATAATTAATTTAAAATAAATAAATAACTAAAAATTTAAATTTAAACCTATTAAATATCCTAAATATTAAATAATTTAAATAATAAATAATAAATTTTTTTCTTTTTCAAAGTAAGTCCTAATATATATAAATATAATTTTAAAATATATAATATATATAAAAAAATTTTTATATATAATTTTTTTTATATATTTTAGTGTGTTTGTTGTTTTATTAAAATGTTTTTTTTTTTTTATTAATATATTATAAAAATATATATTTAAAAAATATTTTTTATGTTTTCCCCCTTTTTTAACATAATTATATATTATTATATTATATATATTATAATATATATATATATTATATTATTTTTATAATAATAAATATTTTTTTTTATATAATATATATATATTTTTTGGTTATATTATAATAAATAATTAATTAATATTATATATTAATATTGTAATCTATAAATTTTATTATATTAAATTTTATATTATTAAAAATATATATATAAATATATATATAATATTTTTATATATTAATATATTTATATAATATATAATTTTTTTTATATTTTTATTATTTATATTTTATTATTATTTTTTACATTTTTCTATAAATTATATTTATTTAATTTTTTATATATTTTTTATATATATTATATATTATATATATTATAATATATATTATATATATATTAAAATTTTTATATATATATTTTTTTTATATTATTATATATATTATATATATTTAATATAATTTTATATTTTTATTTTATTTTTAAACTATTTTATTATTATATTAATTTTATATTATTATATTTTTATTTTTTTTTATATATTATAGTTTTTTTTTTATATATTATATATATATATATATTTTTTTTTTTTAATTTTATACAAAAATATATGTTTTTTTTTTTTTTTTTTTTTTTTTTTTTTTTTTTTTGGGTTTTTTTTTTTTTTTTTTTTTTTTTTTTTTTTTTTTTTTTTTTTTTTTTTTTAAAAAAAAAAAAAAAAAAAAAAAAAAAAAAAAAAAAAAAAATATATATATATGTTTTTTTTTAAAAAAAA
>NW_023638826.1:46670-49170 GCF_015228065.2 Penaeus monodon
AATAGCGATATTAATTAAAATAATGATATTGATAATTATTATAAGAGTTTATCATTGTTTATTATATGGTTATTCCTATTATTATTGTAGTTTCTATTAGTATAGTTTGCAAAATACATATTACACTGGCAAAAATTGGCAATAATAATGATAATAATTGCAATAATGATGATAATAATTGCAATAATGATGATAATCATGATAATGATGATAATGATGATAATCATGGTAATAATGATAATAACAGGAATTGTGCCCATTAATAATAAACGTAAAAAGCAAAAAATCCCACAATCGAAAAAGCGGCTAAATTTAGAGAAATATAGCTTTTTTTTCAGAGGCATACTCCAATGACGCTTTTTTTCATTCAGTTTTTGTTTTTGGGGATGGATTTTTTTTCTGCGAATTATTAGGGTAATAATGATATAATTACCAGAATTCTATAATCATGACATAATGAGATAAAAGTGAGAATAAGAAAATTTTAATTACAAATTTGATGATCATTTAATATTATGTCTATTATCATTATTATTATCATTATTAACCTTACTATTATTAATATTATTATTATTATCATTATTGTATTATTTATTAGTATTATTATTATAGTATAGTAGTATTGCCAAAAAACTTATTTTAACTGTAATAACTAACACAATAATAATAATACGTATAATAATAATTATACTAATCGTTATAATATTGTTATTATATGATTATTTTATTATTATCATTTTTATCTTATTTTTACTGTAGTATAATTGGCAAAATATTATTATAACAGTAATAAATTACAGTAATAACGTATTGAATTAAAAAATGATCTAAATAATTATTATAAAAACGTTATTATTGTTATTATTATTGTTATTACTATTATTATGGTAGTTGTTATTAGTATAGTTGTCAAAAATAATATATTATCACTGCAATACTTCCATAATCCTGATCGATAATTGCAATACTGATGATAATAATTGCAATAAGGATGACAATTATGAAGAAATGATGTAATGATGATAATGATTATATGATGATGATAACGATAATAAATGATGATATCATAGATAATAATGATGATAATGACAGGATTTTTCCAGAGTAATCAAAAGGGAAAGAAAAAAATTCAAAGTGAAAAAAAGGTTGGGCTAAAATGTACCGAATTACCTTTTGATAGTAGATTCCAAAATAACGTTTTTTTTCCATTCATTTTGATGATTCTTGCAATTATTGCGTAATATGATAAGAATTACCAGAATTCTAGTAATCATGACAATAATAATGATACAGTGAATAAAGAGAATTTGTATAACATTTGATGATTGTATTATATTATTACTATTATCTTATTATTATCATTAATACTTATTATTATTAGTATTATTATTATTATTATTATTATCATTATTATTTATTATTATTATTATTATATTATTATTCTTACTATTATTATCATTATTATTGTTATTAGTAGCATTTCTTTAATATTAGTATTCATTGCCAAATTATATTTCACTGTAATATAACAATTAATAAGAAAATACGTATACTTCTCTACTAATAATACGTATCATAATATAAATAATAATAATTATAATAATAAGATAATAATAATAATTATTATATATAATAATACTTATTGTTATGATTTGTTATTACTATTGTTATGTTATTATATCTTATTATTATTTTTAATGGTAGGCATAATTTTAAAATTATTATTATAACAGTAATTTTACAGTAATAAACGATTTTTATTAAATTTATAAAAAACGTCATTAGTTTTCTTATTATTGTTATTACTATTATTATTGTAGTTGTTATTTACTATAGTTGTAAAAATATATATTATAAATTGGGGGGAATGCAATAATTGCAATAATAATGAAAATATATATCATAACTGGCAATAATTGCAATAATGATGATAATATTGCAAAGAGATGATAATGTTGATGATAATGAATGATTATAACGGTAATATGATGATAATCATGATAATAAATGATGATATAACAGAATTATTTCCATATTATAAGAAGTTAAAGAAAAAAATCCCAAAGCGAAAAAGGGCAAAATCTAGCGCGAAAATAGCCTTTTGAGAGTAACCTCCGAAAATGATTTTTTTTTCTATACATTGTTGATTCTGGGCAATTATTACAGTAATAATCATAATAAAGTACCAAATTCTATTAAGCATGATTATAATGATGATAAAAGTGAGAATAAAGAAGATAATTTGGATAACATTTGATGATTATTAATATTATTTTATGATCATGATCATTATTATTATTATTATTATTATTATTATTATTATTATTATTATTATTATTATTATTATTATTATTATTATTATTATTGTTATTATTATTATTATTATTATTTTTATTATTATTACTTTAATTATTAGTATTATTGCCAAAAAATATATTAGAACTCTAATTAAAAAAAAATAATTATTATTATACATTATAATTATTATTATAATAATAAT
>NW_023638826.1:59170-64170 GCF_015228065.2 Penaeus monodon
TATATATATATCTATCTATCTCTATCTATATAAATTATATATATATATATATATATATATATATCTAGGTGTGTGGAGTGTTTTATATATACATCTGTCATATTCTATATATATCTCTATATATATATATATACTATATATATATATATCTTATCTATGTCTATAGATATGTATCTATCGCATTATATATGGTATGTAATATATTTTATCGATCTATACATATATGTGGATGTATGCATATTTTATTGTGTTCTATAGATATATATACTATATATATATATATCTATATATACTATATATATTCTAAATATCTATATATCTATATAGAAATACATACATACTCATATATATCTATATCTCTATATACTATATATATATCTCTATATCTTATATCTATTATCTATATATATGTGTGTGGTGCGTGGTGTGTGTGTGTGTATATGTGTGTGTGTGTGTTGTATGTGTATATCTTCTATTTATCTACTATATATATTATTATATATATATATATATATATATGATGCTTATATATATATCTAACTATATACATATATATATATATATATCTCTATCTATTATATATATACTTAATATATTATAAATATCTATATATCTATAGTTATATATCCTTATTATTATTATTATTATTATTATTATTATATTATTATTATTATTATTATTATTATTATTATTATGATTATTATTATTGCTTGAATTATTAGTATTATTGCCAAAAATATATCATAACTGTAAATAAAAAACAATAATAATAATAATAGTACATTATAATAAATACTTAATTGTATATTCTTTTATTAATATTATTATTGTGTAATATTATCATTATTAAAATATTTTTACTGTATATAATTGTAAAAATAATTATTAATACTGTAATAATTACAGTAATCTACGATATTGATTAAAATACTGATATAAATAATTATTATAAAACGTTATTTCTTATTAATTGTTATTACTATCATTTATTGTAAGTTGTTACTAGTGTAGATGTAAAAAGTATTTATTATAACTGCAAGAATTGCAATCAATAAAGGATCAATAATTGAAACAATGATGATAATATTGCAACCATGATGATAATGAATGATGTAATAAGATGATAATGATGATGATACGAGAATAATGATGATAATCATGAAATAATGAGATAATCACAGGAATTGTGTCTATAAAGAAGTTAAAAGAAAAAAATCACGAAAGTCGAAAAGCGTCAAAATCTAGAGAAATAATATAGCCTTCTTAGAGTACACTCAAATTACGTTTTTTTTCATTATTTGATGATTCTGGAAAATATTAGTCATAATGATAATAATTACCGATAATAATGAATATTATAATATAATAATAATAAAATAATAGATAATAATAATAATAATAATAATATAATAATAATAATAATATAATGATATAATATAATAATAAAATGAGGATAATAATGATATTAATCATGGATCATAGTATAATATTAATAAGCATTAAATGTTAAGCATTTTTCTTTGTTTCTCACTTTTATTATCATTATTGTCATGCTTAATATAATTCTGGTAATTATTTCATTATTACCCTAAATTAATTGCCAGAAATCATGATGAATGACAAAACGTCATTTCCGAGTAACCTATAAAGGCGATATTTTGCTAGCTTTTTTGTCGCCATTTTCGACCTTTGGTATTTTTGTCTTTTAAACTTTTTCAATATATGGACCAAGTTTGTCATCAATTAAAATTTTTAATTTCACAAAAAAATGGGGAAAATATCATCATATATCGTTATCATCATCATCATCATCATTATCATCAACATTATCACATGTATTACAATTATTATCATCATTTGCAATTATTATCATTATATTGCAATTATTTGCCTTTTTAATATATATTTTTAACAACTTACTAATTAACAACTACAATAATCATAGTAATAGAAAATGATAATAACAATAATAACGTTTTATAATAATTATTTAAATCCATTCTGTCTAATTAATATCGTTTATTACTGAATTATTACTATTGTAATATGATTTTTTAACAATTACCTACAGTAAAAATAATTTAATGATAATAATACCAATAATAGTAATTAATAACAATATTATAACGATTATTATTATTATATACAAAATAAACCTTATTATTATTATTATTCTTATAATTTATACTCATTATTATTATTAGTAGTATACTTATTCTATTATTATTATTAGTATTAAAACAGTGAAAATATAAATTTTGGCAATATAGTACTATATTAAAAGTAATAATAATAATACAATAATAATAATAATAATATAAAAATAATAAAATAATAATAGATAATAATAATAATAAATTAATATATAGATAATAATTAATAATAATATATAATGATTAATGATAATATAATATAATATCAATAATTATCAAATGTGTTTACAATTCTCTTTATTCTGAACTTTTATCATCATTATTGTCTTATTACTGGAATTCTGGTATTTCTTATCATTATTACACTAAAATTGCCCAATCATGAAATAAAATAGAATGGAGAAAACGTATAATTGGAATTTCATTTCAAAAAGGCTATATTTCGCTAAGATTTTGCTGTCTTTTCTTCCACTTTTGGGATTTTTTTTTTTACTTTTTATTTGTATGACACAATTCTGTTATTATCATCATTATTATAATGATTATCATCATTATTATCGTTTAAAATTATCATTATCATCATTATCATCAACATACCTCATTAATGAAATTATTATATCATTATTGCAATTATTATCATTTTATTGCAATTATTGCAAGTTATAATATACATTTTTTCACTATCCTAAAAAAACTACAATAATAATAGTACAACAATTATAATAACAATAATACGTTTTTATAATAATTACTTTATATTCATTATTTTAATTTAATATCGTTATTTCCTGTAATTATTCACAGTTTTAAATCATTATTTTTGTAATTATACTACCCGTAAAAACAATGATAATGATACAAAAATTAACAATATTAATCTTACATAACAATATTATAAACGATTATTATTATTATTTATACTTTTTATTATCATATTTTATTATTAGAGATGTGAATAATATTTTTTGGCAATATACTATATTAAAGTAATAATAATAATAATAATAATAATAATAATAAATATAATAATTAATAATCATAATTAATAATAATAATAATAATAATAGAATAAAATATAATGATAATAATATAATAATATAATAATTATTATTATCATTATAAATAATAATAAGATAATAATGATAATGAATGATAATAATACTAATAATAATAATAATAATAATAATATCAATAATTCTCAAATGTTATCCAATTCTCTTTATTTTCCTTTTTAATCATCATTTATTTCATTATTAATATAATTCTGGTAATTTAATATTATTAAACCCTAATAATTGCCAGAAATATCAAAAAATGATAGGAAAAAACGTCATTTTGGGGTCTCTCTCAAAAGGCTATATTTCGGTAGATTTTTGTCCGCTTTCTTCGACTTTTGGGATTTTTTTTTTTACCTTGTTTTTAGTTAATAGTACACTTCCTATTATTATAATCATTATTATCATTATTATCATCATTATTATCGGTTATCATCATTATTATCCTTCATTACTCATTATCATCATCATCATCAATATTGCAATTATTATCATCTTATTGATATTATTATTTATTTATAATCGAATTTGTGCAGTTATAATATATATTTTTACAAATATACTCCTAAACACACAAGATAATAGTAATAACACCATAATACAATAATAACGTTTCATAATATTATGTATATTATTATTTAATGTTAATATAGTTTTACTATAATTATTACTGTTATAATAATTATTTTTACAATTATACTATTAGTAAAAATAATAATAATGAATAATAATAACAATAATAATATTACTAACAATATTATAACCATTATTATTATTATTATACGTATATAATTATTTTTTCTTAAATTAGAGTTCTAATATATTTTTTTGGCAATAGATAATACTAATAATTAAAAGTAATAAGGAATAAAAATAATAATAATATTCATAATAACAATAATAATAATAATAATATAATAATAATACTAATAATAATAATAATAATAATCATAATCATAATATAATAATAATCTTATTATTGTTATCATTATTATTATTATTATATTAGTATTATTATTATTTTATTATTTATTATTATTATTAATTATTATTATTATTATTATTTATTATTGTTATATTTTATTATTATTATTATTATTTATATTATTACTTTAATTATTAGTATTATTGCCAAAAAATATATTAGAACTCTAATTAAAAAAAATAATTATTATAAGTATAATAATAATACTAATCGTTATAATATTGTTAGTAATATTATTATTGTTATTATTATCATTATTATTATTTTTACTAATAGTATAATTGTAAAAATAATTATTATAACAGTAATAATTATAGTACAACAGATTAATTAAAATACTAATATAAATAATTCTTATGAAACGTTTAGTATTGTATTATTGTCGTTATTACTATTATTATTGTAGTTGTTATTAGTAATTTTGTAAAATATATATTATAACTGCAATAATTCGATATAAAATAATAATAATATCATAATATTGATATAATTGGCAATTGAGATGATGATGATGATTAATGATGAATGAGGATACTAATGAATGATAACGATAATAATTGATCATAATATGATAATAATGATTATAATAATAGGAATTGTGTCCATATATAACTAAAAAAGGTAAAAAAAAAATCCCAAAAGTCGAGAAAGCGGCAAAATCTACCGAAATATAGCCTTTTGAGAGTAGACTCCAAAATGACGTTTTTTCCATTCATTTGATATTTCTGGCAATTATTAGGGTAATAATTATTATAATTACCAGAATTATATTAATCATGAAAATAATGATGATAAAAGTGAAATCAA
>NW_023638826.1:76670-106041 GCF_015228065.2 Penaeus monodon
TATATTTTTTCATTATTATTGGGAATTTTGCATTTGGAATATATTTTTACAACTAAGTAAAACAACTACAATATTAATAGAAATAACAATAATAAAAAAAAAATAATGCGTTTTTTTTAAGTATTTAAATCTTATTTTAAATTTAAAAAATCGTTATTCTGAAATTATACTGTTAAAATAATTTTTTTTAAAATTATCCTATAGTAAAAAAAAAATAAAATAACAATAATAATATTAAAAATAATAACGAAAAGTGTTTTTTTATAATATTTTATTATTTTATTATTATTTTTTTATTATAACTTATTTTTGTAGTGAAGTATCTTTTTTTTATTATTTTTGTTTTTTTACAGTAAAAATAAAATTTTTTGAAATAAAACTAAAATTAAAGAAATAATAAAAATACAAAAATAATATAATAAAAATAAATAATAATAATAATAATAATTAATGATAAAAATTAATAATAATAATAAAATAATATAATAAAATAAAAAAATTTTTAATGAAAATAATAATGATAATGTAATTTTAAAAAATCACAAAGTTACCCAAAATTCTCTTTATTCTCACTATTGTCGTTACTAGAATTCTGGTAATTCTTATCATTTTTCCCCTAATAATTCCCAGAAACGTTTTTTTGGAGTCTACTATCAAAAGGGTATTTTCGCACTTTTTTCCCGTTTTTTTCGTTTTTTCAATTTTTTTTTTCCCTTTTTTGATTAAATTAAAAATTCATGCATTATTATCTTTTTATCTGATTATCATCATTTTATCGTTCATCATCATTACTCTTTTATCTCATTATATTTTTCATTATCATCTTATTAAATTATTATCTCATTTTTGCAATTTTTACTTTATTTTGAATTATGCAGTTAAATTATTTTTTACAACAACAAATAAAAACACGAAAAATAATAACAAAAAATAACGTTTTAAAAATAATTTTTATATCATTTTTCAAATTTGGTTTCTTTATTACCCTTTTACTTTTATAAAAAAATTATTTTTTAAAATTTATACCCCAAAAAAAAATAAATCATAAAATAAATAATAATATTAATAAAAATTTTAACGATTAGATTTATTTTAATTATTATAATTGTTGTTTTTATTACAGTTAAATTTTTTTGGCAATATACAAAAAATTAAAGTAATTTATAATAATAATAAAAACAATAATAAGAATAAAAAAATATAATAATAAAAATAAATAAAAAATAAAAATAATATTAAAATAATACAAAAAAAGATAATAGTAAAATAATAAATCATCAAATGTCCCCCAAATTTCTCTCTTTCACTTTTTCACATATTGTCATGATTATAGAATTCGGGTTTATTTTATATTAAATACCTATGTAAAAAAATTAGGCAGCAATGCCTATCTATCGAATAATTATATAATATAACATAATAAAAGAAATCGTAATGAAATTATGGAGTGACAAAAAATGGATTTCTGATAAATTCAAATGAAATGAGAAAAGAACGAGCTGTGCTTATTTTTAACAAAAAGGGTTTTTGACACCTACAGTAATCATAAGAATAATTTTGTATTCCTAATAATGGGGTTTTTCACTTTTTCAGGGCAAAAGCTTATGCAACAATAGATAAAAACTATCATGCACACACAGCACCAAAACAACACCCACCCAATTTTATATTATACCTTATAAAAGTTATTCCCATCTATGTATTTATGTACACTTATGTGTATTTTATACTATCATCATCTGTTTTATATATACTAATTTCTATCAATTTTTCATGTCTCTCTTTTTATTTTTCCTATATTCGTTATTATGCATGTTTATCATCATTTAATAAATAAAAACCCTATATGTTGTTTGTTTTTGGTGTTTGCTTTTGTGTCTTCTTCCATTGTATATATATAATATTATATATTATATTATTTTATAATATAATATATATATATATAAAAAATAATAATATTATATAAATATTATAATATAAAATATAATATAATATATACCAAAATATTTTTTATAAAAAAAAAAAAAAAATTAACACCAAAAAAAGAACCCAAACCCAAACACAAACAACACCAACCAAACAACACCCCAAAAATATATTGTATATTATATATATAAATAATTTTATATATATATATATTAATATATGTGTGTGTGTGGTGTGTGTGTGTGTGTCTGTGGTTGGGGTGTGTTTTGTGTTGTGTCGTGGTGTGCAGTGGTGTGTGTGGTGTGTGTGTGTGTGTGTGTGTGTGTGTGTGTTTTTGGGAGTTTGGGGTATGGTGTTGGGGTGGGTTTTGTGTGCGGTAGGTGTTTGTGATTGGTGTGTGTGTGTATGGAAAAATATTTTTATTATATATTTATTATATAAAATATTATATTTTTTTTTAAACACCACCCAAAAATTGTAAAACACACCAACACACCACCACCCACACCCCCCAAACATATATTATTTTTATATTATATTAATATATTAATATTAAATATATATGTAAATTTTTAATTTATTAATTATTTTATTTATATGAATTATATATTATTTATATTAAAATTTTAATAAATATATATATATGGGTTGGGGGGTGTGTGTGTGGGTTGGTGTGGGTGGGTGTGGTGGGGGTATGTGGTGTGTTTGTTTGGTGTGTGTGTGTGTATTTTTATGCGTGTTGTGTGTATGTGTTTTTTGTTGTTTGGGGGATGATATATAATTTTATATATCATATATATATATATAATTTTATATTATAATATATTAATTATACAAAACATTTTCATATTACATTATATACATATAAATATATATATTAATTATTATATTTAAAATATAATATATATAAAATATTTTATAAATATATATTTATATTATATAATATTATATAATTTAAAATATATATATACTTATATACTATTAAATCAAAACTATATATACATAATTATATAACATATTAAATATACATTAATATAAAAATAATTTATATATACATTGATACTTTTTTTTTTTTTATCTATTTATGAAAATATATTATAATATGAATATGTGTGTTATATATGTGTTTTAATTTTAAAATTGTTATATGTATGTATTATATGTTTTAAAATATATTAGGTATATATTAAATGATCAATGTAAAAAATATACGTATATTGATGTATTTGTATTTATCTATGATGTATATTGTATGTATATAGTATGTTCTAGTTTATTATGTTGTTATAATGTAAATTTAAAAAGTAGCATTATTAACAATATGTATGTATTTTATGCATATATGTGTGCAATAATGTGCATATTGTGTGCATATATTTGTATATTATATATTAATATATATTATATATTTTATATTATAAATTTTAAAAATAATAATATGAATATTTGTATTATTTTGTATATAAAATGTTAGTATGCATTTGTATGTATAATGTATGTAATATGCATGTATTATATGTATTATGTATGTATATTGTATGATATATGTTTATTACTATGGGGAAATTTTAGTATAACGTATGTATATATGTAGTATTATGTAGTATAAGGATGTTTATGTATTATATATGTATATATGTATTTATATTATTTTATTATATATAAAATATATATATATATAACCTATGATATATTTTTTTATATATATGATATTAGATAAAATGAAAATGTTATGTATATTAAAAATGAATTATAAAAATTCATATATATATGGACACACACAACACACACACCAACACACACACCACACAACAACCACACACACAATATATATATATTATATATATAAAAAATATATTTTATCATTATATATATATATATATATTCATATATATATTATATATTTATTATATATCATTATAACATATATTATGTAATATAATATATGTATTTAACATAATATTCAAATATTTCTATATACATATATAAAATAATTTAAAATATAAAATATAATTAACATATTAACTTTAAAATATAAACATATTTGATTATTATATACATATAATATACATATATACTTACATATAAAATACTATATACTACATATAAATATACTAATATACATGTCAATACATACAAAATTATATATTTATAAATATATAATTATATATATATATATATTATATACTATATTGTGTGTTGTGTGTGTGGTGTGTGTGGGGTGTGTGTGTGTGGTGTGTGTATGTATATTATGTAATATGTATAACAAAAATTGTTTTTTTGTATATATTATGTATAATTAATATTTGTAATTATGTTATATGTACATATTATTATATATTTATATATTTATATATATATTTAAAGTTGTGTGTTTGTGTGTTGGTGTGTGTGTGTGGTGTGTGTGTGTGATGTGTGTTGGGTTTTTGTGTTTGTGCGTGTTAGTGCGTGGTGTGTGTTGTGTGTTTTTTTTTTTTATATTATAATCTACATAGTATATGATTATGCATATGCTTATAAAAATGAAAAGTATATGTATATTTTTTTATGTTTTTATGCTTTGTGGTATGTTTTGGTGGGTATTTTTTAAGAAATGTATCAAGGGAACCGAGCCCAAAACCCCCCAAACTTTCCCAACGCTACTTAAAACCCAACCTCACCGAAACCTAAAACCCAAACTAACCCAACCCAACCCAAAAATAACCAAAATTAACTTAATAAACCCAAACCGAACCCAAACTAACCCCAACCTAACCCAAACTACACAAACCTAAACCAAACCCAACCCAAACCTTAAATTTTAACCTAAAACTCCCAACCCCCACCTAACCCTAAAACCCAACCCTAAACGAAAACCCAAAACCCAACCCAATTAAACCCCAATTACCTAAACCTAATAAACCCAACCTTTTCCTAAAACCCTTAACCTAACCCTTAAATTAAACCCAACCTTTCCTAACCCTTTAAATTTAAACCAACCTTAAACTAACCCCAAACCCAAACTAAACCCAACCAAAAACCTAAACCCAAAAGTAAACCAAACCTAACCAAACCCAAACCCCAAACTAAACCCAACCTACCAAAACCCAACCTAAACCTACCCCAAAACCCAACCCGAACCCAACCCTTAAACCCAACCTTAACCAACCTTAACCTTAACCTAAAACCCTTTAAACCCAACCTTTAAACCTTAACCAACCTTAAACCCAACCTTAACCCACCTTAACCCAACCTAAACTAACCAAACCAAACTAAACCCAACCCAATCTAACCCAACCCACCCTAACCTAACCCAAATCTAAACCAAAAATTTTTCCCAAACCCAAATCAAACCCAACCAAAACCCAACCCAAACGAACCCAAACCCAACCCAAAACCCTACGTTAACCCAACCTAACCCTAACCGAAACCCAACCTAAAACCCCAACCTAACATAACCAGCCCTAACCAAACCACCAACGCTAACCACCCCAACCCAAACCCAAACCTAACCAAACCCAACCCCAAACCCAAAACCCAAAACTAAACCAAACCCAACCCCAAAACCCCCTCAAAACCCAATCGAAAACCCAAAATCAAAAACCCAACCCCCAAATCTAAACCCAAATTTAACCCTAATCTAACCTAAACCTAAACCTTAACCTAACCTAAAGCTAACCTTAACCTAACCAACCTTTCCTACTTAATTTAACCTTAACCTAACCTTAACCTAAACCTTAACCAACCTAAACCTAACCTAAACCCATCCCAAAACCAATCTAAACCTAACCCAAAAATACCTAAACCAACCCCAAAACCCAAACTAAACCCAACCCAAACCCAAAACCCAAAACCCAACCCAAAACCTAAAAAAAACCAACCTAAACTAACCAAAAACCCAAACCCCAAAACCCAACCCAAAACCCATCCTAAACCTAACCTAAAAACCCAATCAAACCAACCCAAGCCCCAACCTAACCCACCTAAACTACCTAAACCCAAACCCAAAACCCAACCTAAACCAAACCTAAACCAACCTAACCAAACTATCCTAATTACCCTAAAACCCAACCAAACCTAACAAACTAACCTAAAAATAACCCAAACCTATCCCAAACCTAACCTAAAATAAACCAAACGTTACCTAAACCCAAACCCAAACTAACCAGCCTACCTAACCAACCCCAAACTTTTCCTAAAAAATACCTAAACCCAACCCAAACAAATCTTAAAACTAACCTAAACCAACCTAAAAATAACCTAAAAATAAACCCAAGCCAAACCCAAAAAACCAGCTACCCAAAATATCTTAACCTAACCCAAAACCCAACCTAAACTATCCAAATCTAACCTATCTAAAAATATCTTTAAACCCCAATTACCCAAAACCAACATAACCAACCCAAACCTAAAATAAAACCTACCTTAACCTAACCTTTAAACCCACCCTTTAAACCCTTAACCCAACTTTAAATTAACCTTAACCTAAACCCTTAAACCCAGCCTAAACCTAACTAAAACCCCCAAAAATAACCAAAAAAACCCAATCCAAAAACCCAACCCAATCTAAACCAAAAATAACCCCATCCTAACCCAAAAACCCAACCTAACCTAAAACCAAAACCAACCAAAAAATAAAACCCCAAAACCCAACCCAAATCTAAAAACAAACCTAACCCAAAACCCAACTTAAAACCACCCAAAAACCCAACCCAAACCTAAACCTAAAAACCCAACCTAAAACCCAACCTAAAATAACCTAAGCCTACCTAAACCCAACCTAAACATATCCAAAAACAATCCTAAAACCAACTAACCAACCTAAAAACAAACCTAAACCAACTAAACCATCCTAAAAATAACCAAACCCAACTAAAAACCCATCCTAAAAATATCCTAAAACCCATCCTAAACTATCCTAAACCTAACCTAAAATAACCAAAATAAAACCCAAAGTATCCTTGCTTTTTGCAAACGTAACGAACCCAATTTTTATATATATTATATATATTATATTATATAAAATATATATTATATATATTGAGTGTGGGTGGTGTGTGGTGTGAGTTAATTGGGGTGTGTGTTTTAGTTCTACTATATTATATACGGGAAAAAATATATGTAAAAAAACTATGTTTGCATGTGTTTCCCGTGTGTGTTATACATCATTTTTATTTTTTATATAATATATATATAATTATTATATAATATATTAATATATGTATTAATTTATTATAATAAATATTTAAAATTTTATATACAAACATAAATTTTTTGTATTTATATATAATATTTATAGTATTTATATACATTTATATATATATATATTAGATATATTATATTTTTACTTTTATCTCTCTATATAAAGTTTGTGTTTTTTATATATATATGTAATTAAAATTTTAACATATATATATATAAATATAATTTTAAAAAAATTAAAATATATAAAATATATTTTATATATATATGTTATTACTTATATTTTAACATATATATATAAAAATATATATATTTATATATAATTTTAAAAAAATATATATATTATTTTATATATTTTAAATATTATAATATATTATTATGGTGTGGTGTATTATGTATATTTATATATATTAATTATATATATATATAATTATACATAATTTTTTGTTAAAGTATTATAATATATATTATTATATATATAATATATTATATTTTATATATTATATAATTTTTTTATATATTATATTATATATTAATAATTCAAATTTAATATTTATAGAATTATTAATTATAATATTATATATTTATATATATATAATTTTTCATTATAAAAAATATATATATATATATATTATATTATTATATTAAATATATATATACATTTATTTTATTATTATTTTTTATTATTATTATTATATATATATATTTTTATGTTTTATAATATATATTATTATTTATATAATAGATAAATAATATAAATAATTGTATTTTAATAAAATATTAAATAATTATATATATATAATATATATAATATATTTATATATATATATAAATATATATTTATATTTATATATATATCATACTATATTATACTCTATATCATCTATCTTTATAATCTCTCTTGAATATAGATAAACATACATACATATGTAGAATATACAGACATATATAGAATATGTCTAGATCTTATATAGATATCTATATATATAATATTATATATATATAGATATATAATCTTTATTTTATTTCTATATATATATTTATATACCTCTCTCTCTCTCTCTCTCTCTCTTCTCTCTATCTCTCTCTCTCTATATATATATCATAAATATATATATGTATAGCTAGATTGATAATATAGGAGATCTATTGATAGATATAGGTAATAAGAACCGATAGATAGATAGATAAAATTGATAGATATATAGGATATAGATATAGATCTCGATTTAATACCCACATTTCTATATCTATTCTTTATCTATTACCTATCTATTTCTAAATTTCTATACATACATATGTGTGTTTGAAACGAAGAAATAGAAAAGTGGAAGGAGGAGGAGAATGTGAAAGAGGAGAGGGAGGAGAGGGACGAGATATATAAGTGAAGTATTAGTAAGAAGAGAAAGGAAGGGTGGACGGAGAGATAAAGTGAATGAGAGGAGGAGGAAGGAAGAGGAGGAGAGGAGGCGAACGGGAAGGTGAACGGGGGTACAGAATATACTGAATGGATGATGATGATGATGATGATGATGATTTGGTTACCTTAGGTTAGGCTAAGGTTTAGTTTCCGTTAGTAATCGTTAAGTTATTTATGTGCTGTTTGGTTAAGTTACGTTAACATACTTTGATTACACATATAGCTGAGAAACACAGACGCATGAACGCACAGCGGCACACAACATACCTACCTACAAATACGTAATGTACAAATCTTATATTTATATATGTATATACATGTATAAATATATAGTATATGTATATACACAAACATAAATACACACACACACAACACACAACCCTTACCACACATACACCCACCCACACCCACACACACACACACACACACACACGCACACAAACACACACAAACACATGCAAACATGTGTTGTTTACATCTATAAACATTTTTTTTGAATATATATATATATATATATATATATATATATATATATAGATATGCAAAGCTTATATATGTAGACCTTTTATGCAATGTCTTTCTATGTATTTAAAAATATTGTATTTATAATTTTATATATATATATATTATTATATATTATATTTATATATATATATATATATATTTTTATGTTGTGGTGGTGTGTGTGTGTGGTGTGTGTATGTGTGTATGTGTGTATTGTGTGTGTGTGTTGTGTGTTGGTGTGTGTGTGTGTGTGTGTGTGTGTGGTGTGTGTGTGTGTGTGTGTGTGTTTGTTGTGTGTATATTAAATTACATTAGGTTATGGAATACGAATATATATATACATATATATATTATACACATACACACAAATACACAACACACACACACACCCCAAAATATATATAATATATATATATATATATATATATATATATATATATAACACAACACACACACACACACACACACACACACATATATATATATATATACAATATATATATATATTATATAATATGACAACATCCTCGCTGAATGGAGGATGGACACGGTCCTTCATCTCGTAGGGGAAGAAAAGAATGGCATAAGTAAGGGGATCGTGGGGGTTATATACAGGCGGTCCACTACAAACTGACGCTGAGTAAATGTATATATATGTATCTCTTATCTTATATGCCAGATTCATATTTTAAAAATTATATATAAAAATTATATATATATATATATATATAAATATATATATATACTTTTATTATATATATTATATATATATATCATAGTACAACCACACGCACACACACACGCACACACATGTGTGTGTATGTTTGTGTGTGTCTTGCTTGGGTGTATGTCTGTAAGTATGTGTGTGTGTACGTATATATATTATATATAAAATATATATATATATATATATATATTATGTATAATATAATAATTAGTTTATATATTTGTATTTTCGTATATGTGTGCCTCTGTACGTTTAAGAGTATATGTTTAACCAAACCTAACCAAACTCCACCTAACCTAACCTAACTACTTAACCTAAAATACCATAAGCTAACCTATATATATATATAATAATATATATTATATATATATATATATATATAAATAAATAATTTTTATATATATATATATTATATATATATATTTTATAATATATATTGTATAATTCCATATAAGAGAATTCACACACAATATTTGAATAAATTGAGAGATAGATAAATAGAGAGATAGATATATTTATATATAAGAGTATGTAGATACTTTTTTACACTATATATGCAATGATATTCATATATATGTATATATGTATATCGCAAATATATATATCTATAATATAATATATATACTAGAATTATATATATGTGTGTCGTGTGTGATATATATAATTAATTTATAAATAAAAATAAATAAATATATAATATATATATATATATGTGTGTGTGTGTGTGTGTGGTGTGTGTGTGTTGTGTGTGGGTTGTATAGAATCGCTATATATATATAATTATATATATATTATATATATTATAATATAATATAGATATACGACATATAGGATATGTATGTGTCTATATATATCTATATATCTATTATCTATCTAATATTCTTATCAAATATCTATGATCTCGTTAGATATATATATATAATATATATTATATATATATAGATCAGATATACAACTACATCAAAACACTCACATACCAGCACCCAACAACACCCACACAACAACACACCCACACACAAACACACAAACTCACACACACCACACACAAACTACACACACACAAACTACACACACACACACACATAATATATATATATGTGGACGGTGGTGTGTGTGTGTGTGTGTGTGTGTGTGTCTGTGTGTGTGTGTTGGTGGTGTATGTGTGGATGTGTGTGGTTGTGCTGCATAATGTGTTTGCGTGTGTGTGGTGTGTGTGGTCTGCTGTGGTGATGTCTTTGCACGCGCGCGCGCGGGTGTGTGTGGGGTGTTTGTTTGTGTTAGTGTGTGTGTTGTGTGGATGTGTGGTGTGGTCTGTGTGGTTGTTTCTGATATTTATGTGATTATTATGGTATATGTATATAAATATATGTATATAAATAATATATATATATATATAATGATATATATGTAGTATATGATATGGATATAAACAATCACATACACACACAGAACAACACACAAAAACACACACTAACACAAACACACACACACACAACACACACACACACCACACACACAACCAACCTATTAATAAAGGACATATAGAGATATATATAGAGATAATATATCTATAGTATTACAGATAATGATACATGATATATTCAGATTATACTAGAGTATAAGGCGATCTATCTATCTACTATACTATAATGTATATAAATATATATAAATATAATAATTATTCAGAGATAATTATATAATATATTATAAATCGTTGTGTTGGGGTGTGTGTGTGTGTGTGTGTTTGGGGTGGTCTGTGTGGTGTGTTGTTGTGTGTGTGGGTATGATAAAGATATATTGATCTATAAAGAGATACAGATAGATAAATAATACATATTATATCTAATCTCCTTAGTCTATGATATATATACATATATATAAATATATATATAAGTAGATAGTGGGTGTCCCTCGTGTGTGTGCGCGGCGTGGATAATATCATATATACACATTTCAAACACACATAGTATGTAAGAAATAGAAATAGTAGGGAATAGATAAAGAATAGATATATAAATGTGGGTATTTTATATCGAGATCTATAGCATACACTATCTATGATCTATCTATCTATTGTCTCTCTATCTACTATATCATCAATATAGCTATCTAGATTCTAATCTATACATATATATACTTTAATGATTATATATTAATATATATAATATATATATATATATAATAGTATATAGTTATTTTATAGATAATATGAGATATATATATAAATAAATTATAATATATATATATATATAGATAATAGAATATAAAACTATATGTATGCATATATATTTACATAGTAGTACGTTTATCGATATTATATATATAATATACTTATATTAATAAAATCTAAATATAATATTATATATATATAATATATATACATATATTATATATAAAAATATATAATATAATATATATTATATATAATATATATACATATTTTATGTAGTGTGTGTGTATGTAAATCTATGTATATACATCTTATATAATAGATATATAATATATCACATAATATATAGTATATATATATAACTATATATTATATATAGACATATATATATGTATATGACACAAAACAGGCATAATAAATATATAATATATAATATATATATTCAGGATAGATAGAAATAGGATCGCTAGAATCGATAGCTAGATAGTAAGATATAGCTAAGTATGCAAGAATAATATGTAATCTAATTACTATATATATAATATATAATAATATATATAATTTATATATATATATACATATGTAATATATATATATATATATAGATATATATATATATCGATATATATATATATATATATATTTATTTTATATCTAATATAATATATATATTATAAGATATATAACACAATTAGAGATATTATATTACATACATCAATAAAAGATATAGTAATTGTAGATGTAGATATATATATATAATATATATATATATATATATAGATAGAGATAGAAGATATAGATAGATTAGCATATAGAATCTATTATATATATATATATATTTTAGGATATATATACATAGATTATATTATATATACATTATACGAAAAGTATGTATATATATATACAGATATAAAACAAATGAATATTACATATATATATGATATATATATATAGATCATATAATCTATATATATATATGATATTATATCTAATATATATATGTATATATATCATAGTATATATGGTCTATATATATGGATATATACATAATATATACATATATATATAATGAAAATAATAGATATTATATTATATTATATATCTGATAATATATAATATTTATATGATAGATAATATATATAAATATATATATATATTTATATATACAGAGATAGGTTTTATACTATCTATATATAAATAATATACATATATATATATGATATATATACTAGATATATTATATATATATATATATCGGAAGTATGTATACACACACAACAGCAAACACTGCAAACCATCTGTTGTTACATCTAGAAAACATGTGAGATTAGTATATTTTTGCCCGGCGAGTATAATATTGTAGATACACACCAAACACACACACACATATTAACTCACACCCACACACACACACACACATCATATATATATAATAGACATATATAGTATATATATATAATATATCTTATAACTATATAATATATGAGGTCGTTAGTTTGCAAAAAAAGCAAGGAACCTTTGGGTAGGTTAGGTTATGTAAGGTAGGTTTAGGATAGGTTTAGGATAGGTTTAGGATAGTTTAGGATAGTTTAGGTTAGGTTAGGTTAGGTTTAGGAAAGGTTTGTAGGTTTTAGTTAGATTTATGTAGGCTAGTTAGGTTAGGATATGTTTCGGATATGTAGGTTAGGTTTAGAGTTAGGACTAGGTAGGTTTAGGTTAGGTTGTATGTAGGTTTCGGTTGGTGTAGGTTAGGTTAGGTCAGGTTAGGATAGTTTAAGTTAGGTTTAGGTCAGGCTAGTTAGGTTAGGTAGCGTTATGGTTAGATAGGTTTAGGTTAGTTCGATCAGTTTAGGTTAGGTTGGTTAGGTTTAGGCTCAGGTTTAAGTTAGGTGGGCGTGTTAGGTTGGAGATTGTTAGGTTTGGTATGTTGTTAGGTTTTGTAGGATTTAGGGTTAGGTTTGGGTAGGATGGTTATGTTAGGTTAGATTGGCGTTAGGTTTGGATTAGTTCGGTTAGGTTTAGGTAGGTTTAGGTTAGGTTTAGTTTAGGTTAAGGTTAGGTTAGGTTTAGTTAAAGTAGGTAAGGTTAAGGTTAGGTTAAGGTAGTTTAAGGTAGGTTAAGGTTAGGTTCTGTTAGGTGGTAGGTGGTTAGGTGGTTAGAGGGTTAAGATAGTAGAATGGCGTAGAGGAGGATAGATAGGTTCGGTTAGGTAGTTGAGGATATGTTAGGCTTGCCTAGGTTAGGTTAGGTTAGCTTCGGTTAGGTTCGCTTTGTTTAGAGTTAGGTTTAGGGTAGATTTAAGATTGTTAGGTTCGTTTAGGAAGTGTTTCGTTAGGTTTAGGTTAGGCTTAGGTTAGGTTTAGGAGGTTTAGTAACGTTTAGGTTATGTTTAGGCGGTTTAGGCGTTTAGTCTAGGTTAGGTTAGTTAGAATTTAGGTTAGGTTCGGTAGGAGGGTATATTCGGAATGTTCGGTTAGGTAGGTTAGGGTTAGCCTTTAGGTTAGGTTAGGATATGTTTAGGTAGGTTTAGGATATGTTTGGAATGTTTAGGTAGGTTTATGTATAGGCTTAGTAGGTTAGGTAGGTTAGGTTAGTTTATGTAGGTTTAGGTTCGTTAGGATGGATTAGGTTCGGTTAGGTTAGCTTAGTTCGTTAGGTAGGTCGATAGGTTAGGTTAGGTTTAGGATAGGTTTAGGAGTTTGGTTTAGGTGGGTAGGTGTAGGCTCGGTTACAGTAGGTTGGTCGGGTGGGTTGATTGGGTTAGGTGGGGTTCGGTGGGTTAGGTTGGTTCGGTTTAGGTAGGGTTGTTAGGTTGGGTTCGGTTAGGTTCGGTTGGGTTGTTAGATTATGTTGGGTAGGTTTAGTAGGTTCGGTCGGTCGATCGGTGGGTAGGTTTAGGTTAGTTTGGTTAGGTTAAAGTAGTTAAGGTAGGTAAGGTTAAAATTAACGTAGGTTAAGGTTAAGGTTAGGTTGAGGGGGGGGGTAGGTGTAGTAGGTTAAGGGTATAGGGTTAGGTTCAGATTAGGTAAGGTTAGGTTTAGATTTGGGGTGGTTTGAGTTTGGTTCGATTAGGTTGAGTGGTTTGGGTTCAGTTGGTCGTTAGTTCAGGTTGGGTTCTGTTCGTAGGTTAGGTAGTTTAGGGGTAGGTAGCCGTTGGTTCGGGGTCTGGTAGGGTAGGTTGTGTAGGTTAGGGAGGTAGGGTTCGGTTAGGGTAGGGGGGTTAGGTTAACGTTGGGGTAGGGTGGGTTAGGTTTGGTTCTGGGTAGGGGAGTAGGTGTGGATACATTGGATATATTTGGGTCGGTTAGGGTTGGTAGGTAGGAGTCGGTAGGTTTAGATTAGGTAGGTAGGCTTAGGTCGTCGTTAGTCTAGTATTAAGGTAGGTTAAGGAAGTTAGGTTTAAGTTAGTCTAAGGTTAAGGTCGGTTAAGGTTCGTTAAGTTCGGTTCAGGTTAGGTTAGGTTAGGGTAGATTAGGTTGCGTTAGGCTTAGGAGCTTTGAGTAGGTTTGGTAGGTGGCTTACGTTTGGTTAGGTTAGGTTAGGTTAGTAGGTTGGGGTTCAGAAGGTGCGGTTACAGTAAGGAGGATAAGGTTAGGTCAAGAAGGTAGGTTAAGTTGGATCAGGTTCGGTTTAGGTCGGTTAGGTCGATTAGGGTTAATTAGGTTAGGTAGGGTTCGGTTAGGTTAGGTAGGGGAGGTGAGTGTTGGCTAGGGTTAGGGTTAACGTAAGGTTTGGTGAGGGGTTGGGGTTAGGTTTGTGCTAGTTAGGGTTAGGTTTGGGTGAGGTGGGTTCGGTTCGGTTACTTACGTACGTTGGTTAGGTGGGTTAGGTAGGTTAGTTTAGGGAGGTTCGTCGGTTCGGTTCCGTCGCGTTAGGTTAAGTTGGATTGCTTCGGTTACCCCGATCCTTCTTAAAAATACCCATCCCAACAATCCTCCCGCACGCATAGCGACATAAAAAATAGTATATAACACTAGACGTGATAATGAATCTGCATACTCAGTACAGATGGAGAGTGGGAGAGAGATAGATAAAATAAAACACACATACACACACACTACGCACGAACAACGCACACAAACACACAAACACAAATCACACAGATAAACACACACACAACACACACAACACACACACACAACACACACCAACATAACATAGCATAGAATGAAGAGATGAATATATGATAATTATAGAGATTAATGCTAGTTACATATAGTACCATATATGACACCTATAATACAAGATACTAGATACATACAGATATACATATTTTATGATATAAATATAGACATAGAATCACTATACAACACACTACCAACAACCACACACACCCACACACCCAACACACACATATTATAGATATCATAGAGAATATATATATAATATATCAAATATTATATGAGTAAATTGATATGTAATATATATGATATTATGTAGTATATAGTATCTTTATATGTAAGTATATATGTATATTTATATGTATCTTAGAAAGCATATATATGTTATATCTGTATTATGTATATAATTGTCTATATCTTATTAAATAGATATTATATAGAATATATATTATATGTATATATATATGATATAATGCATATATATATGTATATATTTAGGCTATATATGGATATATACATATATATAGAGAATGATATATAATATATATATTATATATCATAGATTAGATATAGATAATACAAGATATGTAAGATTATATATATATAAGATTATATATATAATATAATGTATATATATATATATATATATAATATATATATTTAAAAAATATATATATATGTGTGGGCATGTGGTGTGTGTGTGTGTGTGTGGCGTGTCTGGTGTTGTGTGTGTTGTTGTGTGTGGGTGTGGTGTGTGTGTGTGCTGTGGGGGTGTGTGTGTGTGTGCGTGATGGTGTGGGTTGTCTATATATACTATATATGTATATGTATATATATATATATATATATTATATATATATATATATATATAATATAAGATATATATCAGATATAGTGAATATGCAGATATATAGTATTTTAAAAAGAAGTTATAAAAACTTACCTATTTATAACGGCATTGATATAAATATAATATATATATATAATATATATATATATATATATAATATATAATATATAATAGAATATGTATTATATAATAATATATAATATAGATATATATATATATTATAATATATGTTTGGGTGGTATGGTGGGTGTGTTGTGTGTGGTGTGCTGGTGGTGGTATGTGTGTGTCACATATAGAAAATTTAATTTTCTATCAATCATTTATATATAAATATAACACTAAGATCATAATATATCATATAGATAGAGACATAAATAGATACAGAGGACTATTAGCGCTATATATATAATATATTATATATATTATACATTACATAATATACAGATTATACATACAATACAATATATACATTACATATATACATACAATAACATACGTATTATACATAATCTAGCATAGATTTATACAGAACATAACTACTATACATATATCAGAAGTAATCTACATTATATACATGGATGAGTTACATAAACTATACATAACATATATGCAACATATACCTAATATATAATACTTATATACATCACATTACTACATATCTATATATATATAGAGATATATGAACATATATATAGATATAGTATATATCTATATATTAACATGCATATATGCCACATTATATTACAACATATATGCCACACATATTATGCATTAATAGTAGAACATACGATATAGGCATACATATAGCAAGAATAATATCCATACATATATACATACATAGATACAACATAGATACATACAGATATACATACATAGATACATACATAGAACATACATATCTCATTACATATATACATGCATATATTTATAATATATACATACATATATACATCCATATATAAATACATATATAGGATTACATACATATAACATCCAATTAATATTAGAACATATATATAAAATCATATATACATATTCTACATAAATATTCATATAATAGATTACTATGTTATAAATATGTATATAATATGTATATTATATACATAGATGATATATAACATATGTGTATACTATACAGATATATATATATATTATAATATATATATCTATATAGTATAGATATCTGCATATATATGTATATATATCATATATATTATATATAGGTGATAATATGCAATATATGATAATGTATCATATGTTCTATGTAATTATAAAGTTACACTATCATGTATATAAGTATATATATGTTAATGTATATTAATATATATATATAATAGATATATTATATGTAGATAGATAGGAATATGATACTATATATATATATATATATATAGATATATATGGTATATATATATATGTAGATATATATCTATATATATATATATAGATATATCTATCTATAAGATATATGATAGTATGGTGTGGATGCATTATTATGTATATATATATATATAATCTATATATTATAGAATATAATAGTATTAGATTACTATATATAAGATCTATGGATAAGTATATACAATATATATAATAATATGATATATATATATATGTATAATAGGTATAATTGTATATATGTAAATAATACGTATAACATTTATACAGATATATTATAATCTAGATATATATAGATATAGAGAGATAGAGATATATAGATATATAAACCACACAAACACCATACAAACCACAGTACACACGTACACGCATTAAAATACCACACACACACACACACGCACACACACAAACACACACACACACACCACACACACACACATGATCATAATATAGAATATATAGAGCATATATATATAGATTATAATAAGATATATATATATATATAGATAATATTATATTATATACTATATATATATATCATATATATTAGATATTATATAAGTATATTAGTATAAAATATATCTGTTTGATGTGGTGGTGTGTGTGTGGTGTGTGTGTGTGGTTTAACTAATGTGTGTGTGGTGATAGATATATATACGGATATAATAATAATATACATATCTATATATATATATGATATAAATGGATATATATTAGATAATTCTATCTTATCCATACCCACACCACAATCACAAACACACATACAACGCACACAAAGACCATACACACACACTCATACACACAACACACAAACACACACACACACACACCACATCACACACACAAACACACACACACACACACTCACACACACACAGACACAACACACATATATAGATATAATACTAATATATATATTAGATATATAGTAATATAATACTAAATAATACAGAATATGTTATATAATATACCTATATAATAATAAATATCTAGATATATATATATATGATATAATATTATAATATATATATATGTGTGGTGTGTGTGTTGTGTGTGTGTTGTGTGTGTGTGTGTAAATATATGTGTGTATATATAATATAATATACAATAATATATATAATATGCTATATATATATCTATATATAATATATATACATATATGTGGTAATCCATATATATGTTATCTGTATAGACATATTATAATCATTATAGTAAAATATATATATATAATATTCACTATAGATAATATATAATATATATATAGTTTATATAGAATATATATATGTTATATATATATATTATATATAATAATATATATTTATATACACACACATGAAGAAGACCCACCAGCCAATCAACAAAAAACAAACACACCAACGTGTTTAGTATTCATAGATAGTTAGATACATATGCATACAAGCAGATATATATGGTAAAAGAAAGAGAAGACGTAGAAAAAATAGATAGAAATATATGTATATATAAAAGAAGATAGATTGATAGAAGAACCTATACATAAGTGTACTTAAAAACACAGATAGGACTATACTTTTATCTAGGTATATATATATATGTGTGTGTGTGTGTGTTTTTGTGTGCGTGTGTGTGCATGTATATGTTTATATCTATTGTTGCATAAGCTTTAGCCCCTGAACAGTGAAACCCGATTATTAGGAATACAAAATTATTCTTATGATTAATGTAGGTGTCAAAACCATTTTAGTTAAAATATAAGCACGAGCTCAGTTCTTTTCTCATTTCATTTGATTATTTCATCAGAAGTTCATTTATGTCACTCCATAATTACATTTACGTATTTCTTTGATTCATGTTATATTATATAATTTATTCGATAGTCATAGGCATTGCTGCCTAATTTCTTTACATATGGTATTAATGATAATAATAACCAGAATTCTATTAATCATGACAATAATGATGATAAAAGTGAGAATGAAGAGAATTGGATGACATTGATGATTATTATTATTATTACATATCATTATTATTCTTATTATCAATTTATTATTATTATTATCAATTTTTATCTATTATTATTATTATTATTATTATTATTATTATTATATTATTATTATTATTATTATGATTATTATTTTTTTTACTGGTAGTATAATTGTAAAAATAATTATTATAACAGTAATAATTGGAGTAATAACGATATTAATTAAAAAAAAATTTTTTCAAAACGTTATTATTGTTATTATTATTGTAGTTGTTATTAGTATAGTTGTAAAAATATATATTATAACTGCAATAATTGCAATAATAATGATAAGAATTGCAATAATGATGATAATAATTGCAATAATGATGATAATGAAGATGATAATGATGATAATGATGATAATGATGATGATAACGATAATAATGATGATAATCATGATAATAATGATAATAATGACATGAATTTTTCAATATATAATCAAAAAAGGTAAAAGAAAAAAATTGAAAAAGTCGAAAAAGCGGCAAAATGTGCAAAATATACCCTTTTGATAGTAGACTCCAAAATAACGTTTTCTGGCAATTATTAGGGTAATAATGATAAGAATTACCAGAATTCAAGTAATCATGAAAATAATGATGAGAATAAAGAGAATTTGGATAACATTTGATGATTATTAATATTATTACTATTATCATTATTATATCATTATATATATTATATTATCATTATATTATATTATATTATTATTATTATTTATATTTTTTTATTATTATTATTATTATTATTACTTTAATTATTAGTATTATTGCCAAAAATTATATTTTCACTGTAATAATAACAATAATAATAAAAATAAGTATACTTCTACTACTAATAATAAGTATAATAATAATAATAATAATAATAATAATAATAATAATAAGTATTATAATAATAATACTTATCGTTTTAATATTGTTATTAATATTATTATTGTTATTATTATTATTTTTTTTTCTACTGATAGGATAATTTTAAAAATAATTATTATAACAGTAATAATTACAGTAATAACGATTTTAATTAAAATAATGATTTAAATACTTATTATAAAAACGTCATTATTTTTATTATTATTGTTATTACTATTAATATTGTAGTTGTTATTACTATAGTTGTAAAAACATATATTACAAATGCAATAATTCCAATAATAATGAAAAATATATATTTTACTTCAATAATGCAAAATGATGATAATAATTGCAAAAAATGATGATAATAATGATGTGATAAAAATGATGATAATGTTGATGATAATGATGATGATAACAGGAATTATGTCCATATATAATGAAGAAGGTTAAAGAAAAAAATCCCAAAAGTCGAAAAACCGGCAAAATCTAGCGAGAAATAGCCTTTTGAGAGTCGCCTCCGAAATGACGTTTTTTTCTATATATTTGTTGATTCTGGTATTATTACAGTAATAATAATAATAATTACCAGAATTCTATTAATCATGACAATAATGATGATAAAAGTGAGAATAAAGATAATTTGGATAACATTTGATGATTATTAATATTATTACTATTATCATTATTATTATTATTATTATTATTATTATTATTATTATTATTATTATTATTATATATTATTATTATTATTATTATTATATTATTATTATTATTATTATTATTATTATTATTATTTTTACTTTAATTATTAGTATTATTCCCAAAAAAATATATTAGAACTCTAATAATTATAGTAACAACTATATTAATTAAAATAATGATATTAATAATTATTATAAAAACGTTATTATTGTTATTATTACTATTAATATTGTAGTTGTTATTAGTATATTTGTAAAAATATATATTATAACACAAAATTTCCAATAATAATGATAATAATTGCAATAATGATGATAATAATGCAATATTGATGATATTATGATAATGATGATAATGAGGATAATGATGATGATAACGATAATAATGATGATAATCATGATAATAATGATTATAATAATAGGAATTGTGTCCATATATAATTAAAAAAGGTAAAAAAATATTCAAAAGTCGAAAAAGCGGCAAAATCTACCGAAATATAGCCTTTTGAGAGTAGACTCCAAAATGACGTTTTTTCCATTCATTTGATAATTCTGGCAATTATTAGGGTAACTATTATTATAATCACCAGAATTCTATGAATCATGACAATAATGATGATAAAAGTGAGAATAAAGAGAATTTGGATAACATTTGATGATTAGTAATATTATTACTATTATTATTATTATTATCATCATTATCCATATTATCATTATTATAATAATGATAATAATAATAATAATTAATATTATTATTATCATTATCATTATCATTATTATTATTATTATTATTATTATTATTATTATTATTATTATTATTATTATTATTATTATTATTATTATTATTATTATTACTTTAATTATTAATATTATTGCCAAAAAATATATTACAACTCTAATAATAACAATAATAATAATAAAAAGTATAATAATAATAATAATCGTTATAATATAGTTATTAATATTAATATTGTTATTTCTCATCATTATTATTGTTTTTACGGGTACTATAATTACAAAAATAATTATTTAAGCTGTAATAATTACAGTAATAACGATATTAATTAAAATAATGATATAAGTAATTATTATAAAAACGTTATTATTGTTATTATAATTGTTTGTACTATTATTATTGTAGTTTTTTTAGTATAGTTGTAAAAATATATATTATAAATGCAATAATTGCAATAATAATGATAATAATTGCAATAATGATGATAATAATTGCATTAATGATGATAATGTTGATGATAATGATGATAATGACAATTATAACGATAATAATGATGATAATCATGGTAATAATGATGATAATAACAGGAATTGTGTCCATACATAATAAAAAAGGTAAAAGAAAAAAAATCCCAAAAGTGGAAAAAGCAGCAAAATCTAGCGAAATATAGCCTTTTGATATGAAATTCCAATATTACGTTTTCTCCATTCCTTTCATGATTTTGGCAATTATTAGTGTAATAATGATAAGAATTACCAGAATTCTAGTAATTATGACAATAATGATGATAAAAGTTAGAATAAAGAGAATTTGGAAAACATTTGATAATTATAAATATTATTACTATTATCATTATTATTATCATTATTTATTATTATTATATTATTATTATATTATTATTATTTTTTATATTTTTGAATTATTTATTATTATTATTATAATTATTATGATTATTATAATGTAATATAATTAATATAGTATTATTAAAATTATTACTGTAATAATAACAATAATAATAAGAATAAGTATACTACTACTAATAATAATAAGTATAATAATAATAATAATAATAAGTATTATAATAATAATACTAATCGTTATAATATTGTTATTAATACTATTATTGTTATTATTATCATTATTATTATTTTTACTTGTAGGATAATTGTAAAAATAATATTATAATAGTAATAATTACAGTAATAACGATATAATTAGAATAATGATTTAAATAATATATATAAAACGTATTATTGTTATTATTATTGTTATTTCTATTATTATTGTAGTAAATGCAATAATTGCAATAGAAATGATAATAAATTGCAAATAATGATAATAATAATTGTAAAATGATGATATGTTGATGATAATGATGATTGATGATTGATGATAAACGATAATAATGCTGATAATCATGATAATATTTATGAAATAACAGGAATTGTGCCATATATGAAAAAAAATTAAAAGAAAAAAAAAGTCAAAAAAAGAGGCAAAATAAATAAAAATATAGCCGTTTGAGAGTATACTCCAAAATGATTTGTTTTTTTCAATAATTTCATGATTCGAGCAATTATTAGGGTAATAATTTATAATAATTACAGATTCTATTAATCATGATGATGATTAAAAATGAGAATAAGAGAATTGTTAACATTTATTGATTATTATTATTATTATTATATTACATTATTATCATCATTATTATTATTATGTATTATCATTATTATTATTATCATTATTATTATGTATTATTATTATTATTATATTATTTTATTATTATTATATTATTATTATTTTATTATTATGATTTGATTATTATTATTATTATTATTGAATTGAATTTTAGTATTATTGCCAAAAAATATATTAAACTGTAATAAAACCCAATAATAATAATAATAAGTACAATGTATAATAATACTAAATGTTATAATATCGTTATTAATATATATTGTTATTATATCATTATTATTATTTTGCTAGTAGATAATTGTAAAAAATATCATAACAGTAATAATTACAGTAATAACGAAATTAATTTAAAATAATGATATAAATTTTAATTATTATAAAAACGTTATTATTCTTATTATTTTTATACTACAAATTTTTTTAGTTATATTAGTATAGATGTAAAAAATTATTATAAACTGCAATAATTGCAATAATAATGATAATTATTGAAAACAAAGATGATTTAATATTTGCAACAATGATGATAATATGATGATATATGATGATAATGATGATATACGATATAATGATGATATTATATAATAATAAATAATAACAGGAATTGTGTCCATATTAATAAAAAAGGTAAAAGAAAAAATCCCAAAAGTCGAAAAAGCGTCAAAAATCTAGCGAAATATAGCCTTCTGAGAGTTTCACTCAAAAATGATGTTTTTTTCCATTAATTTGATGATTTTTTGGAAAATATTGGGTAATAATGATTAATAATTACCAGATCTATTAATCATGACAATAATGATGATAAAAATAGAATAAAGAGAATTGATAACATTAGATGATTATTAATATTTACTATTTTCATTATCATTATCATTATTATCATTATTATTATTATTATTATTATTATTATTATTATTATTATTATTATTATTATTATTATTATTATTATTATTATTATTATTATTATTATTAATGATATTATTATTATTATTATTATCATTATTATTATTATTATTATTATTATTATTATTACTTTTATTACTAATAATTACTATGCTAATGTATTATGGCCAAAAATTATCATTATAATGTACTAATACATTAATAATCATAATAAGTTAATTATAATAATAGTAAATTCCTTATAATATTGTTCTTAATATTATTATTGTTATTATTATCATTATTATTATTTTTACTGGGAGTATAATTGTGAATAATATTATTATAACAGTCATAATTACAGTAATAACGGATATTAATTACAATCTAATATTAAATACTTATTATAAACACGTTATTTTTGTTATATTTTGTTATGACTTATTTATTATTGTAATTCTTATTATATACAATGTAAAATATTTATATATATTATATCTCTTATAACTGTAATTAATTGCAAAATAATGATATATTGCAGTAATGAGGATAATATTGCAATAATATGATAATGATATATAATGATGATATACCTTAATAATTGCCAGAATCATCAATTTGAAACAAACGTCAGTTGGAGTCTACACTGAAAAGGACTAGATTTCGCTAAATTTATCCGCTTTTTCGACTTTTGGGATTTTCTCTTTACCTTTTTAATTATATATTGAATTCATATATCATATTTCAATTCATAATTAACTCACATTATTAGCATATTTTCATTATTATCGTTATCATCATCATTAGCATAATAATCATCATTATCATCATCATTGTCATCATTATTGCAATTATTATTATCATTATTGTATTCTAATCATTATCATTGCAATATTGGCGGTATAATATATATATTTTACATACATACTAATAACACTAACATAATCTCGTAAATAAAAATAATACAAGAATAACGTTTTCATAATAATTATTTATATCATTATTTAATCAATACGTTATTACTTAATTATACTATTAAATAATAATTTGCTATTATACTACCCGTAAAAACATAATAATGGAATAATAAACATATAATATTAATAATATTATAAATATATTATTATATTATATACATTTTTAATTATGATTATGGTTATTATTGAGTTGTAATATATTTTTTGGCTTTAATTCTAATAATTAAAGTAATAATAATAATAATATAATAATAATATAATAATAATAAGAATAATATAATAATAATTAATATATATATAATAATAATATAATAATAATATAATAATTAAAAAATATTTATAATATGAGAATAATAGCTAATAGTACTTAATATTAATACTCATCAATGTTATCAAATTCTCTATATTCTCACTTTTATCATCATTATTGTCATGATTATAGAAGTTCTTGTTATTTTTTTCATTATTACCCTAATAATTGCAGAATCCTCACATGAATGGAAAAAACGTCATATTGGAGTCTACTCTCAAAAAGGCTATATTCGCTAGATTTTGCCACTTTTTGACTTTTGGGATTTTTGTTCTTTAATTTTTTTATATATATGAGACAATTCCTGTTATTAATATCATTATTATCATGATTATCAATCATAATTATCGTTATCATCATCATTATCATCGTAATCATTATAATGTTATCATCATTTATTGCAATTATTATCAGTCATTATTGCAATTATTATCATTAATTATTGCAATTATTATAATAATTAATACATAATATACTAACCATAATAATAATAACAATAACGTTTTCTTCATAATTATTTATATCATTATTTTAATTATATCGTTATTATTGTATGATTACTGTTATAATAATTGATTTTACAATTATACTAACAGTAACAATAATAATAATGGTAATAATACAATAATAATATTAGTAACAATATTATAACTATTATATTATTATTTTATTTTATTTTTTGTTCTCTTTTACTTTTTTGGGCAAAAAATACCAAAAATTAAAGAAATGCTATAATAAAAATAATAATATTAAAATAACAAAAAATAATAAAAAATAATAAAAATTAATAATTAATATAATAAAATAAAAATAATAATAATAATAATAATAATAAAAATTTAAAATAATAATATAATAATTATAATGAGATGATAAAAATGATAATAAAAATGATAATATAAAAAATTTGATAATCATAAAATGTTACCCCAAATTATTTTGATTCTCCTTTTTCGTCATTTTTCAGTTAATAATTCGGGAAATTATCATTTTATCCTAATAATGCCAGAATCAACAAATAAAGGGAAAAAAAACGTCATTTTGGGTCTACTCTCAAAAGGCTATTTTTCCTAGTTTTCCCGTTTTTTCGATTTTTTGGGATTTTTTTTCTTTTACTTTTTTTTTATATTGGACAAAATTCCCCTGTTATTACATCATTATTATCATGATTATCATTATTATTATCGTTATCATCACCTTTTCATATCATTATCATAAACATTTCATCTTTACCTGAATTATTATCATTATTATTCATTTATTTAAATATTAATTTTTACAATATACTATAACAATGCAATTAATAATAGTAATAACAATAAAATAATAATAGTTTTATAATAATATTTATATAATTTTTAATTATTTTATATCTGTATTATTACTATTAATAATTATTTTTACAATTATCCTACCAGTAAAATATAATAATAAAATAAAAAATATATAATAACAATATATATTATAATATTATAACATTTTATTATTATAATTATTACTTATTATTATTATTATTGTTATTATTAAGTATAATATAATTATTTTTTGCAATATACTATAATTAAAGTTAATAATAATAATTGGAATAATACTAATAATAATAATAATAATATAATAATAATAATAATAATGTAATAATAATAAATAATGAATAATTAATGATAATAATATGATAAAAAGTAATAATATTAATAATCATCAATGTTATCACAATTCTCTTTATTCTCATTTATATCATATTGTCATGATTACTAGAATTCTGGTAATTCTTATCATTATTACCCCAATAATATCCAGAATCATCAAATGAATGGAAAAAAACGTCCTTTTGGAGTCTACTCTCAAAAGGCTATATTTCGCTAGATTTTGCCGCTTTTTCGACTTTTGGGATTCTTTTCTTTTACCTTTTTTTATTATATATGGACACAATTCCTATTAATATCATCAGTATTATCATGATTATCATCATTATTAACGTTATCATCATCATTATTTATATCATTATTTTAATTAATATCGTTATTACTATAATTATTACTCTTATAATAATTGTTTTTACAATTATACTACCAGTAAAAATAATAATAATGATAATAATAACAATAATAATATTACTAACAATATAAAGATTAGTATTATTATAATTATACTTATTATTATTATTATTGTTATTATTACAGTTATAATATTTTGGCATAATACTAATAATTAAAGTAAAAAAATAAAAATAAAATAATAATAAAATAATAATAATAATAATAATTAATAATAATAATAATGATAATAATAATAAAATGATAATAAAGTAATAAAAATGATAATAGTAATTTTAAAAATCATAAATTTTCCAAATTCCTTTTTCTCCTTTATCATCATTATTGTCATGATTAAAGAAATTTAGGAATTATTATCAATTTTTTCCCCAATAATTGCCCGAACTCAAAGAAAGGAAAAACTTTTTGGAGTTTACTCTAAAAAACTATATTTTTGCTGATTTTTCCGCCTTTTCGATTTTTTGGGTTTTTTTTTTTTTTACCCTTTTTTATTATAATGGACCAATTCCGTTTTTATCACATTATTTTCATTTAAAATATTTTTATCGTTATCTCATCATTTTCATCATTATCCATTTCATATCATTATCATCATTATTGCAATATTATCATCAATTGCAAAAAAAATTTTTATTTTATTGCAGTTATAAAATATTTTTTACATTTATTAAAACTACAATAATATAGTAATACAATAATAATAACAATATAACGTTTTTTTAATATTATTTTTATCATTATTTTTTTTAATATCGTTATTACTGTAATTTTTTATGTTATAATAATTTTTTCAATTTATACCAGTAAAAAAAAATAAAAAAGATAATAATAAAAATAAGAAAAAAAAAATTAAACAA
>NW_023638826.1:113641-118641 GCF_015228065.2 Penaeus monodon
GGAATGTTCTCATATATATAAAAAAGTTAAAGAAAAAAAATCCCAAAGTCAAAAAGTGGCAACTCTAGCGAAATTAGCCTTTTGAGAGTAGACTCCATATGACGTTTTTTTCGCATTCATTGATGATTCTAGCATTATTAGTGTAATATGATAAAAATAACCAGAATTTCTATTAATCATGACAATAATGATGATAAAATTGAGAATATAGAGAATTTTGGATAACATTTTGATGATATTAATATTAATACTATATCATTATTATAGCATTATTAAGAAATATTTTTATTATTATTTATTATTATTATTATTATTATTATTATTATTCTTATTATCATTTTATTATTATTTTTTTATTATTATCATTATTATTATTATTATTATTATTATTATTATTCTTATTATTATTATTATTATTTTTATTATTTATTATTATTACTTAATTATTAGAAATTAAAGAGCCAAAAATAATATATACACTCTAATAATAACATAATATTAAAAGTATAAATAATAATAATAATCTTTATAATATTGTTATTAATATTATTATTGTTATTATTATCATTATTATTGTTTTTACTGGTAGTATAATTAACAATTAATTATTTAATATTAATAATTACCAGTAATAACGATTTGATTAAAATAATGAATTAAATATTATTATGAAACGTTTATTCTTATTATTTTGTATTACTATTATGATTGTAGTTGTTATGAGTAATGGTTGTAAATATATTTTATAACCTGCAATAATTGCATGATAATGATTATAATTAACAATAATGATAATAATAATGCAATAATGATCTAATGATGATGAAGAAATGATGATAATTATGTAATGATGATGATTTAACGTAATAATGCTAATTATGACTAATAATGAATGATAATATGAATTGAATAATATGATTATTAATTCCATATATAATAAAAAAGGTAAAAGAAAAAAACCCCAAAAGTCGAAAAAGCGATAATCTAGCGAATCTAGCCTTTTTCAGTGTAGACTCAAAATGACGTTTTTTCCATTGATTTTGATGATTCTGGCAATTATTAAGGTATATCATCATTTTATAATCATTATCATCATTATTGCAATTATTATCTCATTACTGAATCTTATCATTATTTTTGCAATTATTACAGTTTATAATATATATTTTTCATATATACTAATAAGAATTACAATAATAATAGTCCATAACATATAATAACAAAAATAACGTTTTTTTATAATAATTATTTATATCATTATTTAATTAATATCGTTATTACTGTATTATTACTGTTTAATATTATTTTTACAATTATACTACCAGTAAAATAATAATGAATGATAATCATAACCTAATAATATTTAAGAACAAATTATAAGAATACTATTATTATAATTCACTTATTATTATTATTAAATTTATTATCGCATTTAATAATATATTTTTTGGCAATAATACATTAGCATTATAATTATTAGTAATAAAGTAATAATAATATAATAATAATTAATAATGATAATAATATATAATAATATCATTAATAATAATAATAATAATAATAATAATAGTATAAAAAAAATAAAAAATAATAATAATTAAGAATAATAATATAATAATAATAATAATGATAATAATGATAATGATAATGAAAATAGTAAAATATTAATCATCATCTATGTTATCCAATTCCCTTATTTCTATCTTTTACATTCATTATTATCATGATTAATAGAATCTGGTATTTATTATCATTGATTACCCTAATAATTTTCAAATCATCAAATTAAGGGAAAAAACATCATTTTTGAGTGTACTCCTCAGAAGGCTATATTTCGCTAGATTTTGACGCTTTTTCGAACTTTTGGGATTTTTTTTCTTTTACCTTTTTTTATCAAATATGGACCACATTCCTGTTATTATCTTTATTTATTATCATGATTATCATCATTATTATCGTTATCATCATCATTATCATCATATCATCATCATTATCATCATTGTTGCAATATTATCATCTGTGTTTCAATGATTATCATTATTATTGCAATTATTGCAGTATAATAATATTTTTACATCTATACTAATAACAACTAAAATAATGTAGTAATAACATAATAGAATGAATAACGTTTTATAATAATTATTTATATCATTATTTTAATTTAATTCGTTATTACTGTAATTATTACTGTTATAATATTTTTACATTATACTACTAGCAAATATAATAATGAATACTAACACTAATATATTATACATATTTAAGAAAAAAAAAAAAAAAACCAATTAGTATTATTATAATTGTACTTTATTAGTATTATTATTGTTTTTATTACAGTTATAATATATTTTTTGGTAATATACTATAATTCAAGTATATAATAATATTAATAATGATAATAATAATAATCCTAATAATAATAATACTAATAATATAAAAATTAAATAATAATAATAATAACTAATGATAATACTAATATAATTAATAATAAAGATGATAGTAATGATGATAATAATGATATAGTAAATATTTTAATAATCAAATCAAATGTTAATCAATTTCTCTTTTATTCTCATTTATCATCTTATTGTCATGATTAATAAATTATGGAATTATTATCATTATTACCTAATAAATTGCTAGAATCTGAAAGAATGAAAAAACATCCTTTGGAGTATACTCTCAAAAGGCTATATTTTGCTTGATTTTGCCTCTTTTTTTCGGACTTTTTTTTTTTCTTTTAACTTTTTTTTCATAATGGAACACATTCCTGTTATTATCATAATATTTCATGATTATCATCATCAATTATCGTTATCATCATATCATCATCATTATCATCAACAATTACATCATTATTACAATTATTATTATCATTATTGCAATTATTATCATTCTTGCATTATTGCATTACGTACAATAATTAAATAGTAATAACCAATAATAATCAACAATAGACGTTTTTATAATAATTATTTAATCATTATTCTAATTAATATCGTTATTACTGTAATTTATTACTAGTATAATAATTATTTTTTACAATTATCCTACAAGTAAAAAATATAATAATGATAATAATAACACTAATAGTATTAATAACAATATTATAACGATTAGTATTATTATTATAATACTTATTATTAATTATTATTATTATATACTTATTAGTAGTAGTAGTAGTATACTTATTCTATTAATTAATTGTTATTGATTACAGTAAAAATATAATTTTTGGCAATAATACTAATATTAAAGTAATAATAATAATAACAAGAATAATAATAATAATAATAATAATAATAATATAATAAAATATAATATAATAATAATAATAATATAATCATAATAATCAAATATATAATAATAATATAATATAATAATAATAATAATAATAATAATATATAATATAGTGTAATGATAATAATAATGATAAGAGTAATAGATTTATATTATCAAATGTTTTCCAAATTCTCTTATTCTAACTTTTAATCATCATTTTGTCATAATTTACTAGATTCTGGTAAATTCTTATCATTATACACTAATAATTGCCAAAAATCATGAAAGGAATGGAGAAAACGTAATAATTGGAGTTTTAATATCAAAAGGCTATATTTCGCTAGATTTTTGCTGCTTTTTCACTTTTGGATTTTTTTTCTTTTACCTTTTTATTATGTAGGACACCATTCCTGTTAATTATCATCAATTTTAACCTGATTATCATCATTATTAATCGTTAATTATGCATTATCACATTCATAATCACTTATCATCCTTAATGCAATTATTATCATCATTATTGCAATTATTATCAATATTCTTGTCAATTATTGCAGTTATAATAATATTTTTACAACTATACTAAAAAAAACTACAATAATAATAGTACAAACAATTATAATAACAATACATAACGTTTTTATAATATTACTTATATCATTATTTTATTAATATCGTTATTACTGTATTATCAGCTAAATAATTATTTTTGTATTATATACCCGTAAAAACAATAATAATGATAGAAATAACACTATCAATTATAATACTATATTATTAAGATTATTATTATTATTATACTTTTTTATTATTATTATGGTTATTATTAGAGTGTAATATATTGTTTTGGCAATAATCTTGAATCATTAAAGTAATATACTAATAATAATAATATAATAATAATAATAATAATAAAATAATAATGATAATAATAATAATTATCACTATAATGATAATAATAATAATATATATAATAATAATAATACTAATATAATAATAATAATAATAATAATAAAATAATAATAATAATAATAATGTATGATAATATAATAAAATATTAATTCTTATTATTATTAATCATTATTATAATAATGATAATATTATAATGATGCTAATAATAATAATATATAATAATATTAATAATCATCAAATGTTATCCAATTCTCTTTTATTCTCACTTTTATCATCTTAATGTATGATTCTATAATTCTGGTAATTATAATAATATTACCCTAAAATTGCAGAATTATCAATGATGGAAAAAACGTCAATTTTTGGAGTCTACTCTCAAAAGGCTATATTTCGGTAGATTTTTTTGGGCCGCTTTTTCGAGTTGGGAGTATTTTTTTAACCTTTTTTCATTATATATGGACACATTCTATTATTATAATCATTATTATCATGATTTATCATCAATTATTATCGTTATCATCATCATTTCCTCATATCATCATTATCATAATCATTATTAATATTGCCATTATTATCATCATTATTGCAATATTATCATTATTATTGGAATTAATTTTGTATGTTATAATATATATTTTACAATATCTAATAACACTACCATAATAATAGTATAACAACATAATAACAATAATAACGGTTTAAATAATACTTATTATATCATTATTTTAATTATATAGTGGTTACTATAATTATACTGTTATAAATAATTTATTTACAATTATACTACTACTAGTACAAATAAT
>NW_023638826.1:123641-126141 GCF_015228065.2 Penaeus monodon
AATGATAATAATAATGTAATAGTAATAATATCATTAATCATCAAATGTTATCCTAATTCTCTTTATTCTCACTTTTTAATCATCATTATTGTCATGATTAGAAGAATCTGGTATTTCTTATCATTTTACCTAATAATGTGACAGAATCATCAAATGCCTGGAAAAGTCATTTTGGCGTCTACTCTCAAAAGGCTATATTTCGCTAGATTTTGCCGCTTTTTCGATTTTTTCTTTTACCTTTTTTATTATATATGGACACAATTCCTTTCATTATCATCATTGTTATCATGATTATCATCATTATTATCGTTACCATCATCATTATCATCATTATCATCATTATCCTCAATATCTCCTCATTTTCAATCATTAGTCAAATTATTATCATCATTATTACATTATTATCATTATAATTGCAATTATTGCAGCAGTATAATATATATTTTTCAGCTATACTAATAAACAACTACATAATAATAGTAATACAATATAATAACAATAATCACGTTTTTCATAATAATTATTATATCAATGTAATTAATTACTGTTATATAAATTATTTTTACAATTATCTACAGTAAAAATAATAATAATGATAGTAATATCCTAATAATATTAATAACAATATTATACGTTAGTATATTATTATTATACTATTATTATTATCATTGTTATTATTAAAGTTATAATATATTTTTTGGCAATAAAACACTAATAATTAAAGTAATAATAAATATATCAATTATATACGAATAATATTAATAATAATAATAATAATATCATAATAATAATAATAATATAATAATATAATAATAATAAGAATGATAATCATGATAATACTAATAGGTAATAGATAATAATATTAATAATATTCAATATTAATCCAATTCTTTTTATCTCACTTTTATCATCATTATTGTCCATGATCATAGAATTCTGTTAATTATTATCATTATTACCCTAATAATTGCCAGAATCATCAAATGAATGGAAAAAAGGTCATTTTGGAGTCTACTCTCAAAAGTCTATATTTCGCTTAATTTTGCCGCTTTTTCGACTTTTGGGATTTTTTTCTTTTACCTCTTCTTTTATTATATATGACCCAATTCCGTTATTATCATCCTTATTATCATGATTATCATCATTTATTATCGTTATCATCCATCATTAGCATCATTATCCCATTATTCATCATTATAGGCAATTATTATCATCATTATTGCAATTATTATGGTATTATATCAGTTATACTAATTAATATTATTTTACAACTATACTAATAAACACCTACAATAATAATAGTAATAAAAATGATAATACCAATAATACCGTTTTTAATTAATAAATTATTTTTATCTTTATTTTAATTAATATAATATTACTGTTAATTATTTACTGTCTAATGATTTTTTTTTAACAATTACACTACCCGTAAATAATAATAATGATAATAATATTAATAATAAAGTATAACATATTGTAACACTTATTATTATTAATTATACTTATTATTAATATTTATTGTTTTATTAGTTAATATATTTTTTTGGCAATACTACTAATAATTACAGTAATAATAGTAATTATATAATAATATTAAAATATATTAATAATAATAATCATAATAATAATAATAATGATTAATATGATAATATAATATAATAATAATAATATAATAATAATTATAATATGATACTAATAATGGTAGATTAATAATATTAATAATCTTCAAATGTTATCCAAATTCTTTTCATTCTCCTTTATCATCTTATTGTCATGATTAATAGAATTCCTTGTATTATTATCATTAATTACCCTAATAATTGCCTGAATCAATGAATGGAAAATAAGGTCATTTTGGAGTATATTCTCAAAAGGCTATATTTTCGCTAGATTTTGCCGCTTTTCTACTTTTGGGATTTTTTTTTCTTTTACCTTTTTTATTATATTATATATTACACAATCCCTGTTACTATCCTATTATTTATCATTATTAATCTCATTATTATGTTAATCATCATATTATCAATCATCATTATCATCATTATTGCATTATTATCAGCATTATTGCAATTATTATCATTTTATTGCAATTATACTTAAAAGGTTTTGACACTACATTAAGCATAATAAGATAATTGTTGTATTCCTATAAAAGGATATTTGTTACGCACGTTACCTTGGCCAGAGATTTCTACTGTTAAGGGGCTAACTTATGCAACAATAGATAACTCATATACATGCACACCACGCTACACAAACACACAAACCACACACACCACACATATGTTATATATATACCATATAAAGGTATATTTCTGTCTATGTTTATAATGCATACATATGTATACATGTATCTGTCTGTCTTTATAAATTATAGCTTTCTATTATTTTCTATCTAGCTTTCTATTTTGACCTATATATCCTGTCTATTATGCATGTTTCTATCTATGTATATAAGTACAAATGTATATGTGTCCTGTTGTTTTTGTGTGTTTTG
>NW_023638826.1:128641-140607 GCF_015228065.2 Penaeus monodon
CCTAGCTAGAAACGGAGCTAACCAAAAAAACCAACCCAAATTTTTACAACGAAAAACTAATCAAACCCATAACTTATCTAACCTATTTCTAACAAAACCAAAGTTAATTAAACCAAACCTTCCCAAAAAACTAACAAAAACCAACCCCCCCCTTAAATCTAACCTAACTAAACCAAACAAAACCAAACAACCCCAATCAAAAAAAATAACTAAACCTAAAACTAATCAAACCTAACAAACCAAACCAAAAACATATTTAAAGCAAAACTAAACCTGATGAGTAACCTCACATAACCTTGCCAACAAAGTCAAATCTCACCGAAACGAACTAAATCGACAAAAAATAGCCCCAAAAATAACCCAAGCATTGAAGTTAAAAAGTAAAAAATTCTAACGTAAAAACTCTAAACCCTAACCTTTAAATGCAAACCCCGACCTTCCCCCTTTCTGGTACTGGAAAAAACTGACATTCCCCTTCTGAGGAATGGAAAACACTGGGCATTCCGCTTTTTGAGTACTGGGGGAAAAACGACATTTCCCCTTTTTAAGTATGGGAAAAACACATTTCCCCTTTTTTAGTTTCTGTAAACACTGACATTTCCCATTGAGTACTGGGGAAAAATGCCCTTTGCTTTTTTGAGTTCTGGAAAAACACTGAAGTTTCCCCTTTCGAGTTTTGGGGAAAAAACTGCCATTCGCTTTTTTGATACTGGAAACACTGCATTCCGCCTCTTTTTGTACTGGGAAAAAATGAATTCCCCTTACTTTAGTACGGAAAAAACTAAAATTTCCCCTTTTTTAATACTGGAAACCCCCACCCTCCCTTCTGGTATGGAAATCTAAAAATTCCCCTTTTGAGTAATGGAAAAAAAAAGGGCATTCGCCTTTTTGGGGTACTGGAAAAAAACTGCATTCCCCTTCTGAAAACTTTAAAAAACTGACATTTCCCTTTTGGAGTACTGGAAACAGACTTTTGCTTTCTGAGTAAGGAAAAAAACGAATTTGCCTTTTGAGTACTGGAAAAAACTGAAAATTCCCCCCTTTTGAGTACTGGAAAAAAACTGACATTCCCCTTTCTGGTACTGGAAACACTGACATTCCTCTTTCTGAGTACTGGAAAAACCGACATTCCGCTTTTTAGTACTGGAAAAATCTGGCATTCCGCTTTTTTAGTAAGGGGAAAACTGAAATTCCCCTTTTTGTACTGGAAACACTTTATATTCCCCTTTCGAGAAAGGAAACACTGGGCATTCCGCCCTTTGAGGACTGTAAAAAACTAACATTCCGCTTTTGAGTTTGGGGGAAAAACTGGGCATTTTTGCTTTTTTAGTACGGGGAAAAAACTGACATTCCGCTTTTTTGAGAACTGGAAACACGACATTCCGCTTTCGAGTTTCTGGAAACACGGGGCCCTTACGCTTTTAGACTGGAAACACTGAAAATTCCCCTTTTTGATTTCGGAAACCCCGACATTCCCCTTTCTGGTAAGGAAACACTACATTCGGGTTTTTTAGCCCGGAAAAAACTACATTCCCCCTTTTTAACGGAAACCCCTGACATTCCCTTTTTGATTTTGGAAACACTGGGCCATTCCCCCTTTCTGAAACTTTGGGAAAAAAGACATTCCGCTTTCTGGGGATGGAAACACTGACCTTTCCCCCTTTTTTAGTAAAGGGAAAAAAACGGGCCCTTTCCCCTTTCTGAATACTGGGAAAAAAGGGCATTCCCCTTCGAAACTGGGAAAACTTTACTTCCCTTTCTTTTAGTAAATTTGGAAAAAACTGAAAATTCCCCTTTCTAAAACTGGAAAAAACGAAAATTCCCCTTTTGGGGTACTGGGGAAAAACTGACATTCCGCTTTTGAGTAAGGGAAAAAAAACTGACATTCCGCTTTTAGTACTGGGAAAAAAGACATTTTCCCCTTCTGAGTAATGGAAAAAATTTATATTTCGCTTTCTGAGTACTGGAAAAAACTTTACATTCCCTTTCTGAGTACTGGAAACACTGGGCATTCCCTTTCTGAGCCCGGAAAAAACTGACATTCCGCTTTCTGAGTATGGAAACACTGGGCATTCGCTTTTTTTAGCACTGGGGAAAAAAACATTCCCCTTTTTAGTACTGGGAAAAACCGGGAAAATTCCCCTTTTTGGTACTGGAAAAAACTGACCTTCCCCCTTTCTAAAAACTGGGGAAAAAAACTGGGCATTCCCCCTTTCGAGTACTGGGAAAAAATGAAATCGCTTTTGAGTACTGGAAAACACTTGCCCTTTCCGCCCTTTTTGGGGTATGGAAACCCCTGACATTCCCTTTCCGAGTAATGGAAAAAACTGACCAAATTCCCCCTTTTTTAGTACTGGAAACACTGAAAATTCCGCTTTTTTGAGTATGGAAAACCCCTGACATTCCCCTTTTCAAACACTGGAAACACTGAACCCCTTTTGAAACCCCGGAAACAAAGACATTCAAATTTCTTTGTACTGTAAAAAACCGGGCCTTTCCCCTTTCTGAGCCGGAAACACGGGCATTCCAATTTCTAAGAAATGGACACCCGACATTCCGCTTTTGATACTGGGCACCCCTGACATTCCCCTTTCGAGTAATGGAAAAATGACATTCCGCTTTTTGAGTTTTGGGGGGGGGGGAAAAAAATGACATTCCGCTTTCTGGGGTTTCTGGAAACACTGAATTCCGCTTTCTGAGAAATGGAAACAAAGACATTTTGCTTTTGAGTTCTGGAAAAAACCGACTTCCGCTTTTTTGAATGGAAACATGACTTCCCCCTTTCTGGTAATGGAAACATGACATTCCCCTCTCTTTACGGAAAAAAAAAAAATGACATTCCGCTTACGAGTATGAAAAAATGACATTCCGCTTTTGAGTTTCTGGAAACCCCTGAAAATTCCCCCTTCTGAACACTTTTAAACACTGACTTCCGTTTTGTGAGTACCGGAAACACGGGAACTTTCCCCTTTTTGAGTAATGGAAACACTGACCCCTTTTGCCCTTTTTGGGGGTACTTTGGGAAAAACTGACATTCCATTTAGACTTGGGCCTTTCCCCTTTTTTACCCCGGGAAAAAATGCCCCTTCCCCCCTGAGAGGAAACCCCCTGGAACTTCCGGGAGGGAAAAAATGAAAAACCCTTTCTTTAGTACCCCGGAAAATGACATTCCGCCCTTTTTTTAAATACGGGGAAAAAATGACATTCCGCTTTCTTAATTTCTGGAAACTCTGAAAATTCCCCTTTTTAGTACTGGAAAACAAAGACATTGCTTTCTTAGTACTGGAAACCCCTGACATTCCGCCTTTTTTGAGTATGGAAACAGACATTTCCCCTTTCTGAGTAATTTTGGGAAAAAATGACATTTTGCTTTTGGAGTACAGGAAACCTTTAAAATTCCCCTTTTTTAAAACCCGGGGGGAAAACAACATTCCGCTTTCTTAGTACTGGAAACACTGACATTCCCCTTTTTAGTACGGAAAACGGGCATTCCCCCTTTTTTGTACGGGAAACACTGCCCTTTCCCCTTTTAGAAGGAAAAATGACAAACCCCCCTTTTTTATTTTGGGGAAAAACTGACATTCCGCTTTTTTAGTCCGGAAACACTGGGCATTCCGTTTTTTAAACTTTTAAACACTGACATTTTTCCTTTTGAGTACTGGAAACACTGACTTTCCCGCTTCCTTAGTACTGGAAAATGATTTTCCCGCTTTTTTAGTACGGAAACATGACATTTCGTCTCTTTGCACTGGAAACATTGACATCCGCTTCTTAGTTGGAAACACTGACTTTCCCGCTTTTAGTACGGGAAAAACATGAAATTCCTTTTTGTTTTTTGCTAAAACCATACATCCCACTGTTTCAGTGTTATGCTTGTCTTTTGTTTTCCTACTTTCTTTTTAGCGTCCCGCTACGCTGCCCCACACAGCACACTTTTAAATTTTACAAACACACACACCCCAAACCAGAAGGAAAGAAAAGGAAAGAGAGAGAGAGAGGGAGAGTTGAAAGGTGAGAGAGAGGGAAGGAGAGGAAAGAGAGGGAAAAAGGAAGAGAGAGAAAAAGGAGAGAGGGCCCCAAAAGAAAAGAAAGAGAGAGAGAGACGGCCCAACACCACCACACAAATGAGCTGAGAAGATGCAGAGAGAAAATTATTATTGTGATGAACAGTTATTCGGGTGTACTTTTGCACGGGTTTCCCCATATCTTTTTAAGCAAAGTAGGAAACCCTAGCAGGGATGGAACAGTGGCCAGCGCTAAAATTTGATGCGAATGACACTGCAGGAGAGAAGCACACTCCCGCCCACGAGCCGAGGAAAACAACTGTCGACAGCGAAAACATGCGAATTACAAGGGCAAATGCAATGAAACAATACAAAGTCCCAATTAGTAGATATAGAACGTGTGGTTCCCAAAAGGGCTCTTCCCGCGGCGAAACTTCACTTAGGACACATTTCAAAACAAACTTGCCAGTGTTCCCACTTTAACCTCGCTCTTTTTCCACGTTAAAGTTATTTTTATCCAAAAAAGTTCTGAAAAGGGATAAAGTTTCATTCCAATAGCCAAAAAACCTATTACCACAGTAAAAAAGGAGAAATGAGGTTGTGTGGAAATGAAAAGGAGTGTATTGATAGAAATAAGAAATATCAATTTTGTTGGGGGTAAACAAAAAATACTTTATTTTTCCATGTGGTTTTCATGCAGACATCCAATACCTTGAAGAGAAAGGGGTAACGCAAGATATGGCGGAAATATTAACCAGCACCTTGTGTTTAAACTGGATTTCAGTTCAAATCGGAGAAAAATCATTATAAAGCAACAACATTAACGTTCTGCCCAGGGGAATGGCGTATTTTCCTTCAGAATACTAAACAAAAAGCTTGGCTCAAAATGAGTAAAAATCAGAGCAGGCAACACCACCTTTGAACCTTGAAGCGCTCTCTCACGCAGACAGTAACTGTCTCTTTTCGCCCCAGGGACTGAAAGAGCTGAAGTGTCACAAAGTGCCTTGGTCACAGGTACTAGCAGACTGGGAGAGGTATCGTGCAAGCAGGGGGCAGGGGAGGGTGAAACGCATACAGGAATGACACAAGTACAAGTCCCTCGTACCTCTATTGATTTTGGAAAACTACCAGAGTGTGCGTGCTTTTTACCCGTGTTATTTATTTTCTGTATCATTTTCTTTCTTTGCAATACTAAATTCATTTTCCCATAAATATCAACAAATATCCATTCCAAATGTGCAATGGACAACCTCCATTGAACAAAAAATTCGTGTTCAAGGCAGCTTTTTGGATTTTGGTTTCACTGTTAGACCTTATCCCTTTCCCTGTGCATAATTTATTACAAGAGTCCAAATATTACTTAGTGGCCTTTGAGAAGAAATAGAAAGTGGAATTTTATAGTATCATCAGGGAAAACTGCTAAATGTCAATTATAATAAGATTTGTGTGTGGTGTGTGTGGTTTTGGTGTGTGATTTTAAAATGAATCAGTAATAATAATAATGATAATAAAATTAGTAGTAGTAGTAGTATTATCTAATCTAACCTAACCTAACTAAACCTAATCTAATCAAACCCAATCAACTTTTTCCCTAACAAACAAAACTTAACTTAACCCAACGAAAGTAATCTAACAAACATAACATAACATAACCAAAATAACCCATGTAGCTAAAATAAAATAATAAACTAAGCGTAAACTAGCTTAACCGAACGAATACCCCAACCAAATTTCTGTTAACCTTTCAGTGGCCTAACATATCCTTACCTAACTAATCTTAACCCAACTATCCTAACATAAAATAGCTATTATAACAAACGCCATCTAACCTCCTAACCTAATCGAAAAATTTCCCTAACATAAATAAACCTAATCTAAACCTAACCTAATATAATCGCAAATAACATACACATGAATACATGCAGAAACAAATAGACATACACACACATGCAAAAACACGTACATAAACACACGTTCACACTCAGACATACACATATACAGACTCGCATTTGCATACATACACACAGTTACACATGACACGTATGCACACACAGGCACATAAATTCACAGAAACATACAGATTCACACACGCATATGCACACAAACACACACAGACACAAGCACAAGCACACGCACACTATACACACATATAAAAGATTCGCACAAATATATAGAATATAGACACACCGACACACACATGCATACACAAGTATGCACGCACATGCGCACACATACATAATACATATGCAAACACGCTAACACACCTGCACACACAAAAATGCACATACACAGACACACTCATCCTCACACAGATAAACATACACATACATAAATGTACACATATGCATACTCACATGCACATCACACACATACAGAGACGCACATGCGTGCAAAACTGTAAATATAAAACACATGCACACACACACACACACACACACACACACACATGTCCACATGCATACACATAGAATACACACTTAAAAATGCATATACACATGTACAGGGACATGCATAAGCCACCACCACAACACACACACACACACACACACACACACACACACCACACACACACACACACACACACAACACATCCGCACACGCAAAACTGAATACACCCTACACTGCATACAAAAAACACACATGCCCATGTGTGTCCACCGCTGACATCATTTTAAAAGTATGTCATTTGCAGCAATTCCCTGGCATTACATTTACCAACAAGAAAACAATGCACAGACGTCGCCCCCATCACGGGACTCGGGATCCGACCCTTAGACTTTTTTATAATCTTAAATGTGGTGATTTGGTTGCGTTTGGGAGACTTCTTTCAAGTGTTCAAGAATTTTAGTTTTGCATTACCTTATGTATGTTTTTATTCTAACACTTAGATTTTATAGCCCAAAAATTTTTCAGATATCATTTTGCCTTTTATTAGTTAAGATTAAGTTTTTTTTTTTTCAGACTTTCAGCTTTAAGATCACTACTTCTTACCGTTTTGAAGTTCACAATCATTTTGAATATTTTCTTTAGTTTTGTTTTCTTTAGAAATTTCAGTAGTTATGTTGATTTTACTGACTATAAAAAGGAAAAAAAAGTCAAAATAAGATTTATTCATCTTTAAAACATATTATACACGCACACGCGCATATATAAAATATATATATAATATATATATATATAAAATTATATATATATATATATATATATATTTCATGGCATATATACACTACTAGACATGAATTACATTGGACAAATACATGCACAGACAAATGAAGAATACATGCACACACAAATGCCCGAACGCAGTGCAACGCGAAAATTATTTTTTGACATTACACACAATACAGTAAAACACTACAGGCATCCTTTGTGTACGTCAGTAAAGTTAATAGTATATTCGGGTGTAATCCACTTGCACATAGATGCAAAACCCCACCTGCCAGTGTGGTTATCAGTAAATTTGCTTTACATGAACGAGCTAGTATTTGTGTGGAAAAAATTGGCAATCACACATTATAATTTCATGACATGGGTAAAGTGGAGTTTGCAACAAAAAAGAGAAAAAAAAATGCATATATACAGCCATTTCCGATACCATGCGAATGCGAGCCTAAACTTGGATTAAAATATCCATAACTTTTTTATCAACCATTATGTCTGCATCTAAATTGAATTTGGAAATCCACTACTTTTATTATAATTTCGTATAAATTCTTTACATCATGATATACAGTTTAAACATTGTTTACTAAAATCAATCACTGCCAAGTCATAGCTCTGGTATCGCATTCGTACAATTTGAGGTAAAAAGTGGTAACCTGATATACGGTAGGGAATTATATCATGAAAATAATTATATCTGTGTCAATACAAAAAAGAATATAAAAATGGCTTCAAATAAAACCCCTAACCATTATGGGCAATTTAAGTGAAGGTGGGCAAACAAAATATCGTAACATTCATATTCGGATTTCCTCTGACAGCTCCCTTTCCCGTGACCAGGGGCACAGGTAGGATGGCTGTTCCAAGATGTTCACAGCGAGGATGCATGATGTTATTTCCATGCGGTTTTTCAGTTCAATATGGTTTAAAGAAATCAGAGAGACTGTATGAAAATTTGAAACCTAGTAGGAAGTTATTAAACGCTTCTTTTTTATTCTATTAAAGTATTGCATAAGAGTTGCCCGTTTTCTGTTTTTTTTCACTGTTGAGGGTTATATGTATTCAATACATATTAGAATACATATTGAGGATTTCACAGTTTTGGCATGAATATGTCAGAACTTGTTTCGCTATACTAAGAATAAAAGTTGATAGCAACTCAACTCCATTTTTCGATGGAGTTGATGACAGCTATATTGCATACAAATACATGACTGGTGGATTAACTTGTTCGTTCTCATGTGCAGGTTAATATTTTGAACTTAAAAGTTAATGCTGGTCCAGAGGTCTATTAAAATTTTATCCTTTATGCTATCATTGCGCATGCGCACTACAGTTCTGGGTTAAACTTTAATACGGGATTGTCTTTCGTTTGTCTTATAGAGTTTTTGTACGGCTATAGCACGTACAAAAAAACTCTATAAGACAAACGGAGACATTGTGAATGTTCAATAAGCGATTGGTATTCATATGTTCACCTTTTCACTATCAATGACCCACTTTAGCTAGAGCACTTGCTTACCGCCGGAATTCATGGGGATATATCGTTGATTAAGGCAACTGGATACATAACTGAAATGATGTGGGATTTAGGACCACAGAAATGCAAAGTGTCCCTTCGATTTGTGCACCGGGAGCAGTCAGGTAGCCTCCCCTTGCGGGTCTCTGGGGTACTCGGTGACTTGGCAGCGGGCACCTATGCATTCAGTATTGGTGGTTTTAGAAGCAGGGCTATGCGGCGGTTCGACGATTGTCGGGAGGTTACATACTGTGTGTTTGGCTTGTCCTAAGCCGTGCGTGTCTGTGTCAGAAGCCTTGTAGTGGGGGGGGGGGGAGCATGAAATCTCCTGGCGCCGATGAGGGTGTTCACTACATACATCCGAGATGGTCGGGTCATATGCAAAAGGTGGCCTGAACTATGTTAACATGGCAGGATGCCGTAAGCACGTTGCCCTGATTGTCACTCCTGCCATTTAAAAGGGCCATTTCCTGAAATGTCTGCCATGAAAAACAAGGGAAAGATCAGTCGGGGTAGTTTCCCGTTGCCTTCACTGACAGTATTTTTACTGAGACACTTTCTAGGAGGATTGCTAGCCAAGGATAAAGTCCCCTCTACCTTATTTCTATTTATCCCATATCCCTCTGTCTATCTATATGGAAAAATAACTAAATGCGTGTGTGTGGTGTGTGTGTATGCATAATGTATATTTAATATATATAAAATAATATATAATATAATATATATATAATACTGTATATATAGCCATAAATATTTATATTTTTATAGTATACATATATATACATATAATACATATATATATGCATATTCACACACACACACACACACACACACACACACACACACACACACCACAAAAATTAAAATATATATATATATATATATATATATATATATATAATATAATATATATCATATATATATTTTTATGTTTTTGTGTGTGTGTGTGTTGTACTTTGGAGACACATTCATGTTTCAGAATGTTTTCTCTCTCTCTCTCTTCTCTTTTCTTTTTCTCTCTTTTCTTTTTTTTTTTGAAAAGGAAACGGGAGTGTGCTGAGGGCAAAATTTTGCAAATGTGATTAAGCCGACCCCCTCAAAACAAAACCGGAAAAATAAAAAAAAAAGGAGCCTTTTTTTTTTACAGATAAAAGATAATAACAAAAAGCATAGAGCCATCCTTCCCCCCAGTTACGGAAGCGAATATAAGTATAAATAAGATATTAAATTTAAGTATATAAATACACATATATATATATATATATTAAATAAATATATATATTTTATATAAATGTGTTTATATATGTATATAATAATATTTTTAAATATATATAATATAAATATATAAAATTTAATATAATATATATAATATATATATCTATATATATGCGCAAATACATATAAAATATAATATATATATATATATATATAATATATATATATAAATATATATTATATATATATATATATTATTATTTGCACACACACACATACACACACCAAACACACACAACACACACACACACACACACACACACACATAATATAATATATATATATATAATATATATGTATATATATTAATTATATAGATATATATAATTTAATTTACTAAAACTTATACACCCATACACACACACAAAACAATATAATGCATAATATTATATTTTATATTTTTATATATATATTATTATTTTATATATATATAATATATATATTATATATTTATATACAAACACACACACACACAAAACCACAAGCACACGCACACATTTATATATTTGCATACATATATACATATAACACACACACACACACACACATATATTTTAATAATATAATATAATATATAATATATAAATATAATATATAAATTATATATATATAATATATTATATATACTTATAATTACACTTACACACACACATAATTTTTTAACTTATATACATATATAAAAACACACACATAAAATATGTATGTATATAATATGTTTTATATATATAATATATATTTTATATAATTATATATATAAAAATATATATATATATATATATATATATACTAAAGACACATTTATCCACATATTCCTAAAAAACGAAACTTTTTTGCTGGGTTGACTCAGTATTAGATGTCTTTATTCTTTCAAAACCAATTAAAAGAAAGACATAAAATGCAAAGGTTACGATTTTCTTTGAAGGCAGTAGACGTAAAAAACGTGTTTTTAAAAGGGAATAGATAGGAGAAAAAACTCGTATATCATATTATTAGTATTTATTTATTTTTAAATTATTTTTTCCCTACTATCATTATCATAATTAATACCATCATTTTATCCTTTTGATACCAGAAGTGCTACCCCATATTTTATAAAGATAACAATTAAAAAAGGAAATAAGATGGCAGTCAAAATAACGATAAAAAAAAGATATTAATAAAACAACAAAAACAATCCCTTCATAAAGAGTTTTCATAATAGGCAAATGCTAATGACTCATTTTAAGTACAGGGAAAACCCAAGGGGAAAAAAGAAATTATTTAGGAATGAATAAATTTGGTTTTATCTTCCCATAATGTGAATCAGTAATAAAGCAACAGAAACACATAAGAATGGGTGATTTATTTTTTTTTTTTTTTTTTTTCTTTTTTTTTTTTTTTTTTTTTTTCGAATCAAATGTTATCAAAATTCTTTTTTCTCACTTTTTTTCACATTTTATATACTTCAAATTTTCTACTAGCAAAAAATAATAATAAAATAATAATGTATTTGTATAGTAGTAGTAGAAATATAGTTTTAGTTTCTAATAAAAAAAATTTAATAAAAAAATTTTTAAAAAGACTTTAATGTATTATTATCTTTTTATTATTATTAACTGTAATTTTACAGTTATAATATTTTTTTGCAATAATAATAATAAAAATAATAAATAAAAAATTTAATAATATTAATAAACTCAAATTTTTTTCAAACTTTCCCTTTTTTTCTCACTTTTATCATCTTATTGTCATATGAAAACCATTGGTAATTACTATCATTATTACCCCAAAAAAATGAAAATCTCAAAAAAAAAAAAAAAACGTCATTTTGGAGTATACTTTAAAAGGCTATTTTCGAGAGATTTTGCCGCTTTTTTGACTTTGGGAATTTTTTTTTTTCCTTTTTTTTTTTTTTATATGGACACAATTTTCCCTTTTTTTTCATCATTATTTTATGATTTTCATTACATGGAAAACCCTCATCATTTTTTCATCATTATTGCAATTATTATCTATTATTGCCCAAA
>NW_023638826.1:140707-143207 GCF_015228065.2 Penaeus monodon
AACATTTTTCATGATTATATCATTATTATCGTTATCATTATCTTATCCTCATTATCATCATATCATCATCATCATCATATTGCATTAATATCTATTATTGCATTTTATCTTTTATTGGAATTATGTTGTTATAATATATATTTTTACAATTATACTACTAGTAAAAATAATAATAATGATAATAATAACAATAATAATATTACTAACAATATTATAACGATTAGTATTATTATTATACTTATAATTATTATTTTTTTTTATTAGAGTTCTAATATATTTTTTTGGCAATAATACTAATAAGTAAAAGTACAAATAATGAATATAATAATAATATCATAATATAATATAATAATAATTAATAATAATAACAATAATATAAAAATAATATATAAAATAGTCATAAATAATAATAATAATAATAATAATAATAATAATATAATAATAATAATAATAATAATAATAATAATAATAATAATAATAATAATAATAATAATAATAATATTATAATCATCAAATGTTATCCAAATTATCTTTATTCTCACTTTTATGATCATTATTGTCATGATTAATAGAATTCTGGTAATTATTATTATTATTACTGTAATAATTGCCAGAATCAACAAATATATAGAAAAAAACGTCATTTCGGAGGCGACTCTCAAAAGGCTATTTCTCGCTAGATTTTGCCGCTTTTTCGACTTTTGGGATTTTTTTTCTTTAACCTTCTTTATTATATATGGACATAATTCCTGTTATTATCATCATTATTATCATGATTATCATCATTATTATCGTTATCATCATCATTATCATCAACATTATCATCATTTTTGCAATTATTATCATCATTATTGCAATTATTGACAGTTATAATATATATTTTTCATTATTATTGCAATTATTGCATTTGTAATATATATTTTTACAACTATAGTAATAACAACTACAATAATAATAGTAATAACAATAATAATATTAATAACAATATTATAACGATAAGTATTATTATTATAATACTTATTATTATTATTATTATTATTATTATTATTATTATTATTATTATTATTATTATTATTATTATTATTATTATACTTATTATTAGTAGTAGAAGTATACTTATTTTTATTATTATTGTTATTATTACAGTGAAAATATAATTTTTGGCAATAATACTAATAATTAAAGTAATAATAATAATAACAATAATAATGATAATAATAATAATAATAATAATATTAATGATAATAATGATGATAATTGTAATAATATTAATAATCATCAAATGTTATCCAAATTCTCTTTATTCTCATCATTATTGTCATGATTACTAGAATTCTGGTAATTCTTATCATTATTACCCCAATAATTGCCAGAATCATCAAATGAATGGAAAAAACGTTATTTTGGAGTCTACTATCAAAAGGGTATATTTCGCACATTTTGCCGCTTTTTCGACTTTTTGAATTTTTTTCTTTTACCTTTTTTGATTATATATGGAAAAATTCCTGTCATTATCATCATTATTATCATGATTATCATCATTATTATCGTTATCATCATCATTATCATCATTATCATCATTATCATATCATTATCATCATTATTGCAATTATTATCATCATTATTGCAATTATTATCATTATTATTGCAATTATTGCAGTTATAATATATATTTTTACAACTATACTAATAACAACTACAATAATAATAACAATAATAACTTTTTGAAAATAATTATTTATATCATTATTTTAATTAATATCGTTATTACTCTAATTATTACTGTTATAATAATTATTTTTACAATTATACTACCAGTAAAAAAAATAATAATATAATAATAACAATAATAATATTAATAACAATATTATAACGATTAGTATTAGTATTATTATACTTATTATTATTATTGTTGTTATTATTACAGTTATAATATATTTTTTGGCAATAGTACTAATAATTAAAGTAATTATAATAATAATAATAATAATAATAATAATAATAATAATAATAATAATAATAATAATAAATAAAAATTGATAAAAATGACAATAATAATGATATAGTAATTATAATATAATCATCAAATGTCATCCAAATTCTCTTCATTTTTCACTTTTATAATCATTTTTGTCATGATTAATAGAATTCTGGTTATTATTATCATTAATACCATATGTAAAGAATTAGGCAGCAATGCCTATGACTATCGAATAAATTATATATTAACCTGAATAAAAGAAATACGTAAATGTAATTATGGAGTGACAAAAATGAACTTCTGATGAAATCATCAAATGAATGAGAAAAGAACTGAGTTTTGTGCTTATATTTTAACTAAAATGGTTTGACACCTACATTAATCTAAGAATATTTTTTTATTCCTAATAATCGGGTTTCACTTTCAGGGGCTAAAACTTATGCACAATAGATATAAACATATACATGCACACACACGCACACAAAAACCCACACACACACACACACATATATATATATA
>NW_023638826.1:148982-151482 GCF_015228065.2 Penaeus monodon
CGTGATCATCATCCTTATCATCATTATCATCATTATCATCATTATCTTCATCATGTCATCATTATGGCAAGTATATATCATATTGCAATATTATCATTATTATGGGAAATTAATTGCAGTGATAAGATATATTTTTTACAACTTATACTAATAACAACTACAATAATAATAGGATAACAATAATAATAACAATAATAACGTTTTTATAATAATTAGTTCTATCATTATTTTAAATTACTATCGTTAGTACTTAATTATACTGTTATAATAATTATTTGTACTAATTATATACCAGTAAAAATAATAATAATGATAATAATAACAATAATAATATTTTTAATAACAATATATAACGATTAGTATAATTTATTATTATATATTATTATTATGTGTATTATTTACAGTTAAAAATATTTTTTGCACACTTAACTATACTACTACTACTTACTATACTACTTTAATAATAATAAATAATATATAATAATCAAAATATTAATATAAATAATGGATAATAATGATAATAATAATGATAATAGTATAATATATTAATTGATCATTCAAATGTAATATTTTCTTTATTCTCACTTTTATCATCATTATGTCATGATTAATAGAATTTCTAGGTAATTATTATCATATTACTATATAATTGCCAGAATTATCAAATGATGAAAAAAAAGCCGTAATTTTGGGAGTCTGCTCATGAAAAGGCTATATTCTCTTAATTTTGCCGCTTTTTCGACTGTGGGATTTTTGCTTTTCCCGTTTTTATTTTACATGGCACAATTCTGTATTATGTCATTATTACATGATTATTCATCATGATAATCATTATCATGATTATCATCATTATTGCCATTATTATCATAATTATGCATTATTATCCGTATTATTGCAATTTTTGCATTATAAATGTATTTTTGCAACTATACTATAGAAACTGCAATAATAATAGTAATAACAATAATAAAAAAATGATAAACTCTTATAATAATTATCAATATCAGTATTTTAATAATATTCGTATTACTGTAATTCATTATGTTATAAAATTATTTTTACAATTATCCACAGTAAAAATCATAAATAAGATAATAATCACATAATAATATAATAGTAATAGTATAACGATTATTATTCTTAGTATTATATACCATTATATTATCATTGTTATATTACAGGTATAAGATATTTTTTGGCCAATAATAGGAATGATTAAGTAATAATAATAATAATAATAATAATAATAATAATAATAATAATAATAATAAGATAATAATATAATAACGATATTAATGATAATAATAATGATAATAGTAATAATATTGATAATCATCAAATGTATCCAAATTCTCTTTATTTTCATTTTATATCATTTATGTCATGATTACAGATTATTTAATATTATATTATTACCCTAATAATTGCCAGAATCATCAAATGCATGGAAAAAATGTCATTTTAGAGTCTACTCTCAAAAGGCTAGATTTCGATAGATTTTGCCACTTTTTCGACTTTAGGATTTTTTTCTTTTACCTTTTTTATTATAATATGGGACACAAATTCTGTTATATCATCATTATTATCATGATATCAATTTATTATCGTTATCATCATCATTATCATTATTATTATCATCTTATCATCATTATGCACCCCCTCGTCCACCATTATTATCATTATTATTTGCAATTATTGCAGTTATAATATATATTTTTACAACTATACTAATAACAACAATAATAATAGTAATAACAATAACAATAAGAATAATAACGTTTTGAAAATAATTATTATAATTACATTATTTTAATTAATATTGTTATTACTCTAATTATTACTGTTATAATAATTATTTTTACAATTATACTACCAGTAAACAAAAATATAATCATAATAAGTAACATATAATAATATAAGAACAATATATAAGGGATTAGTATTAGTATTATTAAACTTATTTTATTATTGTGTTTTATTACAGTTATAATATAATTTTTGCATAGTACTAATAATACAAGTAATTATAATAATAAACAATAATAATAATAATAATAATAATCAATAATAAAATAATACTAATAACTAAATATAATAATAATAATAATAAAAATAATAATAAATAATAATAATAATCAAAATGTCAATCCAAATTCTCTTCATTCTTCACTTTTATCATCATTATTGTCATGATTAATAGGAATTCTGTTATTATATCATTAATAACCATATGTAAAGAATAGTAGGCAGCAATGCTATGACTATCGAATAAATTATATAATATAAACATGGAATCAAAGAAATACGTAAATGTATTATGGAGTGACATAAATGAAAAATTCTGAGGAAAATCATAATGAAATGAGAAAGAACTGAGCTCGTCTTAATTTTAATAAAATGGTTTTGACACCTGCATTAAAACATAAGAATAATTTTGTATTCCTAATAATCAGGGTTTCACTGTTCAGGGCTAAAGCTTATGCAAACAATAGATATACAC
>NW_023638826.1:158133-160633 GCF_015228065.2 Penaeus monodon
AAAATTGATTATATTTATTTTTACTGTAGTATAATTGTAAAAATAATTATTATAACAGTAATAATTATAGTAATAAAAATAATAGTTAAAATAATGATATAAATAATTATTATAAAAACATTATTGTTATTATTGTTGTTATTACTATTATTATTGTAGTTGTTATTAGTATAGTTGTAAAAATATATATTATAACTACAATAATTCCAATAATAATGATAATAATTGCAATAATGATGATAATAATTGCAATAATGATGATGACGTTGATGATAATGATGATAATGATGATGATAACGATAATAATGATGATAATCATGATAATAAGGATGATAATAATAGGAATTGTGTCCATATATAATAAAAAAAGGTAAAAGAAAAAAAATCCAAAAGTCGAAAAAACGGCAAAATCTAGCGAAATATAGGCTTTTGAGAGTAAACTCGAGAATACCGTTTTTTCCATTCATTTGATAATTCTGGCAATTGTTAGGGTAATAATGATAATAATTACCAGAAGTCTATTAATCATGACAAAAATGATGATAAAAGTGAGAATAAAGAGAATTTGGATAACATTTGAAGATTATTAATATCATTACTATTATTATTATTATTATCATCATTATCATTATTATCATTATCATCATTATTATTATTATTATTATTATTATTATTATTATTATTATTATTATTATTATTATTATTATTATTATTATTATTATTATTATTATTATTATTATTATTATTATTATTATTATTATTATTATTATTGCTTTAATTATTAGAATTAATCCCAAAAATATATTACAACTGTAATAATAACAATAATAATAATTAAAAGTGTAATAATAATAATAATAATCGTTATAATATTGTTATTAATATTATTATTGTTATTATCATTATTATTGTTTTTTATTGGTAGTATAATTACAAAAATAATTATTATCAGTAATAATTACAGTAATAACGATATTAATTAAAATAATGATATAAATAATTATTATGAAAAAGTTATTATTATTATTATTATTTTTATTACTATTATTATTGTAGTTGTTATTAGTATGGTTGTAAATATATATATTATACCTGCAATAATTGCAATAATAATGATTATAATTACAATAATGATGATAATTGCAATGATGATGATAATGATGATGATAATGATGATAATTATGATAATGATGATGATAACGATAATAATGATAATCATGATAATAATGATGATAATATGAATTGATAATATGATATATGAATTCCATATATAATAAAAAAGGTAAAAGAGAAAAATCCCAAAAGTCGAAAAAGTGGATAAATCTAGTGAAATCTACCCTTTTCAGTGTAGACTCCAAAATTACGTTTTCTCCATTAATTTGATGATTCTGGCAATTATTAAGGTATATCATCATACTTATTATGATTATCATCATTATCACTATCATTATCATCATTATTGCTATTAGTGTCATCATTTAAGCAATTATTATCATTATTTTTGCAATTATTACAGTTATAATATATATTTTTACATGTATACTAATAAGAATTACAATAATAATAGTCATAACAATAATAATAAGAAAAATAACGTTTTTATAATAATTATTTATATCATTATTTTAATTAATATCGTTATTACTGTAATTATTACTGTTATAATAATTATTTTTACAATTATACTACCAGTAAAAATAATAATAATGATAATAATAACAATAATAATATTAAGAACAATATTATAAGAATTACTATTATTATAATTATACTTATTATTATTATTAATTTTATTATTACATTTATGATATATTTTTTGGCAATAATACTAATAATAAAAGTAATAATAATAATAAAAATAATAATAATAATAATAATATCATTAATAATAATAATAATAATAATAATAATAATAATAATAATAATAATAATAATGAAAATAGTAAAAATATTAATAATCATCTAATGTTATCCAAATTCTCTTTATTCTATCTTTTATCATCATTATTGTCATGATTAATAGAATTCTGGTAATTATTATCATTATTACCCTAATAATTGCCAGAATCATGAAATGAATGGAAAAAACATCTTTTTTGAGTGTACTCTCAAAAGGCAAGATTTTGACGCTTTTTCGACTTTTGGGATTTTTTTCTTTTACCTTTTTCATTATATATGGACCATATTCCTGTTATTATCATCATTATTATCATGATTATCATAATTATTATCGTTATCATCATCATTATCATCATTATCATCATCATTATCATCATTGTTGCAATTATTATCATCATTGTTGCAATTATTATCATTATTATTGCAATTATTGCAGTTATAATAAATATTTTTACATCTATACTAGTAACAACTACAGCAATGATAGTAATAACAATATTATAACAATTAGTATTATTATAATTGTAATTGTTATTATTATTATTGTTTTTATTACAGTTATAATATATTTTTTGGCAATAATACTAATAATTCAAGTAAT
>NW_023638826.1:183146-193146 GCF_015228065.2 Penaeus monodon
TAATTAATATATATTAATTAATAAAATAAATTAAGATATATAATAATAATAATGAAAATTAAGTATTAAATATAATAATTAAATAAATATAAAAAAATAAGTCTATAATATAAATTAATATATATATATAATATATCTAAATAAATATAATAACATAAATATAATACAAATAATAAATAATAATATTAATAATAAAAAATATATATAATAATTAATAAAATAAACATAATAAATATAATATAAAATTAATTAAAAATATAAATATCAATAAATTAATAATAAAAATTATAAATAATTATTATAAAAAGTATATTATAATTTTTTAATTATTCTAAAAAATATAATATAAAATATATATATATTAATATAATATTTATAGTAATGATAATATTTTATTTTTAAAATAAATATTTTAATAAAAAATTATAAAAATAATTACTAATATATAATAAAAAATATATAATAAATAATAATATATATATAATATAATATTAATACTATATAATATAAAGTTTATATATTGTATATATAAAAATATTTAATTTGAAATTAAATATAAATAATAAATATAATAATATAAATATATAAATTTATAAATAAAAAAAGGATAATTAATAAATAATTAGTAAATATAAAATAAATTAATAATAAATAAATAATATTATTAAAAATAATAAGTAATATTATATATAATTTAAAAAAAAAATAATTATATATATATTAATATTATATATATACATATATTATTACTACGTACATATATATATATTATATTTATCTAATATATATATAATATATATATATATAATATATCATATATATCCGTGTGGTGTGTGTGTGTGTGTGTGGTGTGTGTAATACATACATACATAATATATATATATTATATATATAAATATATAATATATATATAGATATATATATATATATTATATATATGCAAGCTTTTGCTAAGTCTTCCCCTACCATGTCACAGGCCTCTCATCATCAAGACTTCTGCAGTGCCTCCTCCGTGGCCACCCATGGGTACTGGGACCATGCGGTCCCAGCTTAAATCGGGTGGGGGATCTCGGAGCAGCAGGAGGCCCCAGAGGTACGGAGTTTTTATGCCCACACCGGCGTGTGGACACGCCCTGGCTTAGTAACCAACTTCCTGCCCCTAGCCACCCTGGGGTAATGGAGTGGGCTCGGGGAGGTGGGCCTTGCCAGGCCTCCTCCCCCAGCATGACACTCTGGCAACGACCGACGGTAAATGGGAATTCTGGGGCGGAGGGGTTGTTTGTCCCTCCCACCCAGCAATAAGGCAGGCTGTGGGTCCCGCTTGGGAGGAGGCAAATGTCGGGGTGGCGGATTGGAACGAGAGTTACTCGTCCTGCCTGTGCCCCGGCAAGAAAAAAAAAAAAAGTCACCAACCCACCACGAAGCTTGTGGGGGAAGCCCCTCGGGGAACCCCACAGGTGGAATAGGCCCGTCACACAGCCTGCCGCCCCCTTTATATTGGGGCTGTGTCAGCAGAGGTGTGCGTGCCACCCGGAGTGAACCACCTGAGGCTTAATCTCACCGTGCCTTTCCGGGTAGGCGCTTTGGAACATCCGGTCCTTAGCTGCAGGATGAGCGGTTACCTCTCTATTGCGGGAATTGGTGGGGGGGAAGCGCTGCGAAGTTGAGGTGGCTGCCCTCTCAGAGGGGAGAAAGACCTGGTAGCAGCACGAATCAGTGTGGGTGTTACACCTACTACTGGTCAGGCCGTAGCGAATGGTCACCACCCTCCAGGGTGTAGGCCATAGCCATCTCCAGTCGACTTCAGCCCGCGTAGTCGAGGTGACACCGGTTGATGAAGCGTTCATGGCATTTGAGACTGAAGCATGCTTTTGGCTTCTTGTCTCTTATTGCTGTTACACTCCTACCGATGTATATAAAATTGATGTGAAAGAGGCGTTCTAAGCCAAACTCACATCCGTAGTAAGACGATTGTACCTCCGGCGAGACATTGCGCATTGTTTTCTGGGCGACTTCAATGCGGTATTTCCCCCCCGCTGTGAACCGAGCCTGGCTATGAGGATGTCCTGTCGGCCCCCATGGCTTCGGGAGCTGATTCCCAGCAGCGAGAATAGCCTCCTTCTGCGGGACTTTGCTATGTCCCAGAAAATGAGGACCTGGCTCCTGGTAACAGCAACTCACAACCCGCATCGCTGGACTTGGTACAGCGATACGGGTACTGTGGCCAAGGAGATCGACCACATTCTTGTCAGCACGCGATGGAGGATCCTCCAGAACTGCAGGGTTTACCGGAGTGCTGAGTTCTGTGGCACCGACCATAGGCTGCTTGTGGCTACCCTGCGGGTCCACTTCAAAACTCCCCGTCCCTCCAGTGGCCACCCTAAGGTGTTTCACTTGGACAGACTAAGGGAGGGGAGTGTGCCCGTGGGTTCGCCACGGCAGTCTCTGACCGATTCACAGAAACCAGCAACCTGACGGACCAGTTGCTCTGTGGGAGTCCTTCAAGCGCGTAACACTCGAAGCAGCTCAGGAGTCCATTGGCGTACGCCCAAGGACAAGGCAGAATACCATCTCCCTGGAGACATTAGAGGCCACTGAAGCGTGTCGCAAGGCTCGGCTGAATGGGAATCAAGTCTTGCGTCGTTCCATGGTGTGTAGGGCTCGGAACTGCTGAGAAGGACAAGGAACAGTTCCATCAGGATCTTGCTGAGGAGGTCGAAGGCCATTTCTTGGTAAATGACCCTTTGCCCTCCTACCAAGCCCCGAGAAAACTGAACCCCCCAAGCCCCCCTTTAAGTGACTGCAGTTTCCCATCAGGCGGGTGGACGGAAACATTTTCAGATCAGTTGGGGGTCGTGAAAATTGGGGTGAGTATTTTGAAAAATTTTTTACCAGGTGGACCCTTCCCCCAGTTTTGCTTGGATGCAAGCGAGTCCAGTGCCTGTGCCGGCCCACCCCCTCAGGAGGAACCTCCTACCCCTAAAAAGAGGGTTTGGGGCGATTTTCCCAAACTTGAAGGTGGAAAGGGGTCCGGGATAAGTGATATCCCTGCTTAACTGCTTAAAAGGCTGGGGGGGGAACCAGGGGTTTGGGGCCTGCCCTTTTCGTCCTGACTGCCTTGGGGGGGTCCCGGTTTCCATTCCCCCTGCCCCCGGGGGGGCGTGGTCATCCCTCTCTGGAAGGGGAAAAGGGGGTCGTTGGGAGTGCAACTACCTGGCCCTTTCACTGCCCCAGCATAACCCGGCAAGGTTCTCGCCCACCAAATTTTTCCCGAAAAGGATCGCAACCACCCACAGGCACCGAGGCCCGGGGGAAATCCCGGGTTTTTCCTGGCAAGGCCCAATAGACCGTTACTAGCGCTTTGAGTAAATGTTTGGGAACGCCGTCGTGCGTTCGGTTTTGGTTTGGTGCTTCCAAGGCCCACATCGACCTCAAGGGGCGTTTGAAATTTGGTGCATCGGGGGTCGTTATGGGAGGGGTCCTGAGGCTCAGGGGAATTCCGGGCACAGATTTTTGGCCTGATAGCAAGCCCACATTGGACCGAAAAATGCTTTAAAGGGGTGGTGGGGGTTTTGTCCCAACCCTTTTTCCCTGGGGAATTCAGGTGGGTGAGGCAAGGCTTTTTCCCTTTCACCAACACTTTTCCACTTGTATGGACTGGGTAAGGGCGAGGTGCCAAAATAGGGGGCCAAAAGGGGGGGGGAGAGGAAGGGGTTTTAAAAGTGGGGAGCAACAATAGGGGCAATAGGTAAGGTCTCCGGAACCCTTGGGCTTTGGGGCATGGGTTTGGGCCCCATCCCAGTTCCGGGGGAAAGGTTAAAAAATTTTTAAACCCTTGGGGGAGAAATTTCCCTCAAAAAAGGCCCGGCCCCGTCCCAAAAACTGGGTTTTACACGAAGGGAAACCCTTAACCCTTCTCTTCCTTTTTTTCTTGGAAAAACCAAAAACTTTCCGTCAACCCCCCCGGCTGGGGGCTTTCAACCCGGGTTGGGGAATTCTCCGGTTCGCAAACCGGGTCCCCATTATAGCCGCTTTTCCCTTCGCCCGCCCCTCAGGTTTTTTTTCCCCGCAGACAACCCGGGGTTGGGGGGGAACCCCGTGGGGACGACCCAGGGGGATCATGGCTTGGGGGAGCCAAAGACCTGTCGCGAGGAATTAGAAAATGGGGCGGGGGGCCCGCCCGGGGGAATGGCCCCAGGGATCCCCTTTGGGTGGGAAACGAAGGGGGGATCGGCCATGCGGCCCCTGGGGCGGCGGTTGCCCCTTTAGGGTGGGGGGATGGGTTTTTAAAATCATTCTTTTTATCTTTTTTTCTTTTTATATAATATAAAAAATGTTTGTGGTTGTTGTGTGTGTTGTGTGTGTGTTGTTTTTGATTGTGTGCGTGTTTTTGTGTATGGTTCATATTATATATAATTATATATATAAAATATATTTTATATAAAATAAAAATTGTATAAATATAAGGAATTGGGTTAGAGAGAGAGGGGAAAAGAAAAGAGAGATCCATACAAAACCCTACAAAAACATATATTATATATATTACTTTTTATATCATTTTTATTATTTTTAAAAAATTAATATTAAAAATTAAAATTAAAAATTAAAATGGGATTTTCAGGGGTTTTTAAATCCTTTTTTTCTAAACGATTTGGATTTTTTCCTTATGGAAGAAAAACCCCCCCCCCCCTTTTTTAAAAAAAAGGGGTTCCCTGGCATTTCCTCGAACCCCCGCGTTACCCCCCCCAAAAGGCCCCGGCCGTCCCTTTTACCCAAAGGGGCCTCTTCCCTCCTAAAAACGGGGGAAAAAAGCCCTTTTACCGCCCGGGGGCCCAGCCTTTCCTAAAAACTGGGGGAAACCTACTCTCTACCGGGCGCCCCCCCCACCCCCTTAACTGCAGGCCCGATCTTTCACCATTGAAACATTCTCCGTCCAACCTGGTTTTATTTTTAGGGGTCAACCCATGCTGTTCCCTTTTGCCTCCTGTGTTAAATAATTTTGGGCCCAAACAGGCGGGCCCGTCTTACCCAAACGTTGTCTCCCCAAAATAAGTTCCCGGGGTGAAACCCGGGGACACAAAATAACCCCCCCTTTTTGCCATCAGGGGACACTGGCCATCAATGGATTTGGCAGAAACGCGGATTGTCTTTTCCTTTTCCCCCGGGGGCCCTCCCGCAGATGTTTGGGAAACTTCCCTTATAAAACTTCGCCTAATTTCAAATTGAACAGCGGCTTTCTCCTCTTTAGTTCCTTGCTTCCCTTAAACCTCCGCCTTCTTTCCGTATGCCCCGCCACCCGGGGCATAGTCCCCCCCATCCTCCGACCTGATGTAACCTCCCTCTGGGTTTCGTTTGTCTGTCCTCAAACCCGCCCCGTGTTTGGGCCCCCTTTTCAATTTCCCCTTTCCCCTTTGAAAAAAATTTGGAATCCCGGGGGATTTTGAAAATGTAAATCTCACTTTCAAATTTAAAACTAGTTCTTGTAAAAATGGATTTTTCTTTCCCTTGTATCAGCACGGAAAGTGTTTTGCTTTTTCCAACATACATACATCCCCTACTAAAATATATATGATATATAAAATTTTATATATATTTTAAAATATATATATATAATTTTTAAAATATATAAAAAATAAAATATATATATATATAATTTTAAAATTTTATTATTTTATATATTTTTTTGTGTTGTGGGGGGTGTTGGGGTGTGTTTTGTTTTGGGGTTTTGTTGTTTTGTATGTATCCAAAAAACACCCAAAAAATATAAATAAAAAACGCCCCACACACAACCAAAAAAAAAAAAAATATATATATGGGGGGGTGGGGGGGGGGTGTGTTTTTTTTTTTTTAGTATTTTATTAAAATATATATAAATTATTAGATTATATTAAAATTTTAATATTATATATTATAAAATTTTATTATATAAAATTAAAATATAAAATATATATTATATAATATATATATATATTATACGAGAAAGGAGAAAAAGAACCTAGGGATATGGGGTAAAATATAAAACATATATAATATCTTAAAAATATTATATAAAATTAAAATATATATATTTTATTAAAATATTGAAAAGTATATTTTGAAATATTAAATAAATATTAGGGGTTTATTTTATTTAAAACCATATTTTATAGAAAATAGGTTTTGGGCAAAACATACAAAACAAAAATAGTAAAAATATAAATATATATTATAAATTAAAATTTTAATTTTAATATAAATTTATTTTTAATATAATAAAATATAGGTTTTTTACGTATGTATATATTTTAAAAATATATGTAAGTATCAATTTTACATAATTACCCAAATTTAAATTTGGGGTTTATATATATAAAAAATATATGAATTTTATATATAATTTTCTAAAATTTTATAATATATTAAAAAAAAATGTTTTATGGGATATACCAAAACAAAATATGATTTGTGTTTTTGGGTGTTTGTGGTGTTGGGTTTTGGGGGTGTGTGTTTTTTCTATCAGTCTATATATAATTTCCCCAAATCTATGTTTTATATATATTTTTATATTATAATATATATATATATTTTATTATATTTTATATATATATCTTTACATATACCCAAAATAAATATATATATATATATATTTATATATATTTTATATTATATATATATTTATATAATTACATTATACCAAATTTTATATAAAATATATATATATATATTTTATTATTAATATATATTTACATTAATATTAAAAATATTTAAATTTTAATATCCCAATTCAACCAATCTATTTTAATTTTCCCCCCAAAATTATATTCTTATAACCCTTCCAACCCCCAATATCCTAAAAAGGTTATATTTTATAAAAACACCCATAACTGGAAAAACCCCCAAATTCCAAAAAAAATCATGGGAAACCCCAGTAACCCTAGCCCAAAGGTTTGAATCGTGTCACACGGAAACGGGGTAAGGGGGGGAACCAACCCCCTTTGTTCCTTTGGGCAAAATTTAACCTCAAAATTTCCTAGACCCAACCCAAAACCCGGAAACAGACAAACAAAAGGAAAAAACTAAATTTAATATAAAACTGTTGAAGGGGGGTAACATTAAACCCACCTAAAAAAAAATTTTCATTTTATTTATATTTAATTATTTTTATTTTTTTTTTTTTATATAATAATTAATAAATATATATAATATTTAATATATTATATATATTATATATATTTATATATTTAAATTTATAAATTTTAAAAAAATTTCAAATATTATAAAACAAAAAAAAAAAAAAAACATATATATATAAAAATAAAATATATATACTATATATAATATATTAAAAATATTATATTTTATAATTTTGGGTTTGGGTTTGGGTTTTGGGTTTGGGTTGGGTTTGGTTTAAAATAGATAATAAAATATATTTAAAATTTTTATGTATATAATTACATATATATAATAATAATTTTAAATAACCAAAAAAAATCTGTTTTATAGGGTTTTGGGTTTTGGTTTTAGTTTGGGGGGTTTTATGTATAAGTATATAATATATATATATATATATAATTTTTTAAAATTTAAACTATTTTATAAAATAAAAATTATATATATATAATATTATATATATAGATTATAAATTTAATATTTTAAAAAAAAAAAAACATGGATATAAAAAATAATTAAATAAATTTTATTTTAAAATTTTATATTATATATATATATAATATAAAAAATATTATATATATATAAATATATATATATATTATGTTATAAAAATAATAATAATAAATTTTATAAAATTTTAATATATATTATATATATTAATATAAGTTTTTAATTTTTTTTTTTTTTGGAAAAAATATTTTTTAAAAACATAATTTTCACCTTTTTATATATTTTATAAAATTTTATATATAATTTTTATTAAAAATTCCCCAAATTTTTATTATTACACCAAAACACACACACAAATTTATAAAATTTTTTTTTATTTATTTATTATAATATATATATATATACTTATATATATTAAAAATTAAAATATATATTATATTTTTAATAATTTATTATATAATTTATATATTATTTTATATATTATATATACCTTTTTTTAAAAAAAATTTAAAATTTTTATATAATTTTAAAAATATAAATATATATATATATAATATAATATATTTATATTAAAATTTTTTTATATATATATATATATATAAAAATAAATTATATATATAAAATATATAAAAATAAAATATATATATAAACATATAAAAATTTAAAAAAAATTTTTACTAAAAAAAAAATTGGAATAAATAGAAATAAAAAAAAAAAAAAAATATAAAAAAAAATAATTATAAAAAACAAAAATAAAAATATAAATATATATAAAGATAAAATAAGAAATTTTTTTAACAGTAAAATAAATAGAAAAGAATAAATATATTTGGGGGGGGAAATAAAATAATAAAATAAGTTATAAATTTAAATTATAATAAATAAAAACACAAAACACACACACAATCCAAACACACACAACAACCAAAAATAAAATAACATAATAGGGAAAAATATAGAATAAATAACAATATAAAAGGTATAGGAAATAAAAAGAAAAAAAAACACACACCACCACCAACAAAAACCAACAAACAAAACATAACCCCACACACGCCACATAAAATAGTATAATTTTATATATTTTTATAATATTATTAAAATATATTTTTAATAATTTTATATATAAAATTTTTATATATAGTACATATTATTATATTAATAATATTAAAATTTTTTTATATATATATAAAATATATATATATATAATATAATAATATATATATATATATATTGGAAGGGGGGACGGCAGAGGAGAGAGGAAGGGGGAAAACGAAGGGAAAAAAAGGTGGAAAGGGGGAGGAGAAAGGGGAAGGAGGGGGTGGGAAGAGGGGGAAAGGAAAAATATAGAAGTGGAAGTAGTAGAAGGAAAGAAAGGGGAAGGGGGACCCGGGGGAAAATAAAAAATGGAAGGGGGAGGAGGAGGAGGAGGAAAGGGGGAGGAAAAGGGGAACGGGAAAAAAGGGGGGGCAAAATAAATAAAGGAAAGATGATGATGATATAGATTCAGGTTTCCTTAGGTTAGGCTAGGTTAGTTTAAGTTAAGTATCGTTAGGGTAGGTTAGCTTAGGTTAGGTTAAGTAGCGTTAGGTTAGGCTAGGTGCAGTTTGGTTAAGTTACGTTAACATACGTTTGATTACACAGATAGCCGAGAAACACATACTCATGAACGCACAGCGGCACACACAATACCTACATACAAATACGTATGTACAAAATCTTACATTATATATGTATATACATGTATAAATGTATATGTATATGTATAACACAAACATAAATAACACACATCACACAACCTTACCACCAACCTTACCACACACATACACCACACACACACACTCACACACACACCACACACGCACACACACACACACAAACACATGCAAACATGTGTTTGTTTACATCTATAACATGTGAAATTATATATATTTGCCTGTATATACAATATATAGATATGCAAAGCTTATATATTAGACCTTTTATGCAGTGTCTTTCTATGTATTTAAAAATATTGTATTTATATATTTATTTATTTATATTTATTTATTGTATTAAAAAATATATTATATATATATATATATATATATATATATATATATATATATATATATATGCATTGTTGTTGTGTGTGTGTGTGTGTGTGTGTGTGTGTGTGTTGTGTGGTGTGTGTTTGTGTGTGTGTGTGTGTGTGTGTGTGTGTGTGTATGTGTTTTTATGTGTGTGTATATTAATTACATAGGTTTATGGAATACGAATATATATTATACATATATATATATATATATATATAATATATAAAATACAATACAATATAAATATTATATATAGTATATATATATATAATAATAAAATAAATAAAACTACACACAACACACACACACATAATAATAATATTATT
>NW_023638826.1:203146-205646 GCF_015228065.2 Penaeus monodon
AATAACGATATTAATTAAAATAATGATATAAATAATTATTATGAAAAGTTATTATTATTATTATTATTTTTATTACTATTATTATTGTAGTTGTTATTAGTATGGTTGTAAATATATATATTATACCTGCAATAATTGCAATAATAATGATTATAATTACTATACTGATGATAATTGCAATGATGATGATAATGATGATGATAATGATGATAATTATGATAATGATGATGATAACGATAATAATGATAATCATGATAATAATGATGATAATATGAATTGATAATATGATATATGAATTCCATATATAATAAAAAAGTAAAAGAGAAAATCCCAAAGTCGAAAAAGTGGATAAATCTAGTGAAATCTAGCCCTTTCAGTGTAGACTCCAAAATTACGTTTTCTCCATTAATTTGATGATTCTGGCAATTATTAAGGTATATCATCATACTTATTATGATTATCATCATTATCACTATCATTATCATCATTATTGCTATTAGTGTCATCATTTAAGCAATTATTATCATTATTTTTGCAATTATTACAGTTATAATATATATTTTTACATGTATACTAATAAGAATTACAATAATAATAGTCATAACAATAATAATAAGAAAAATAACGTTTTTATAATAATTATTTATATCATTATTTTAATTAATATCGTTATTACTGTAATTATTACTGTTATAATAATTATTTTTTACAATTATACTACCAGTAAAAATAATAATAATGATAATAATAAGAATAATAATATTAAGAACAATATTATAAGAATTACTATTATTATAATTATACTTATTATTATTATTAATTTTATTATTACATTTATGATATATTTTTTGGCAATAATACTAATAATAAAAGTAATAATAATAATAAAATAATAATAATAATAATAATATCAATAATAATAATAATAATAATGATAATAATGATAATGATAATGATAATAGTAAAAATATTAATAATCATCTAATGTTATCCAAATTCTCTTTATTCTATCTTTTATCATCATTATTGTCATGATTAATAGAATTCTGGTAATTATTATCATTATTACCCTAATAATTGCCAGAATCATGAAATGAATGGAAAAAACATCTTTTTTGAGTGTACTCTCAAAAGGCAAGATTTTGACGCTTTTTTGACTTTTGGGAATTTTTCTTTTACCTTTTTTATTATATATGGACCATATTCCTGTTATTATCATCATTATTATCATGATTATCATAATTATTATCGTTATCATCATCATTATCATCATTATCATCATCATTATCATCATTGTTGCAATTATTATCATCATTGTTGCAATTATTATCATTATTATTGCAATTATTGCAGTTATAATAAATATTTTTACATCTATACTAGTAACAACTACAACAATGATAGTAATAACAATAATAAGAATAATAACGTTTTTATAATAATTATTTATATCATTATTTTAATTAATATCGTTATTACTGTAATTATTACTGTAATAATAATTATTTTTACAATTATACTACCAGTAAAAATAATAATAATGATAATAATAACAATAATAATATTAATAACAATATTATAACAATTAGTATTATTATAATTGTAATTGTTATTATTATTATTGTTTTTATTACAGTTATAATATATTTTTTGGCAATAATACTAATAATTCAAGTAATAAAAAAAAAAAAAAAAAATAATAATAATAATAATAATAATAATGATAATAATAATAATGATAATAATAATGATTAATAGTAATAATATTAATAATCATCAAATTTATCCTAATTATCTTTATTCTCACTTTTATCATCATTATAATCATGATTAATAGAATTCTGGTAATTATTAATATTATTACTCTAATAATTGCCAGAATCAACAAATGTATAGAAAAAAACGTCATTTTGGAGGCTACTCTCAAAATGCTATTTTTCGCTAGATTTTGCCACTTTGTCGACTTTTGGGATTTTTTTTCTTTAACCTTTTTTATTATATATGGACACAATTCCTGTTATTATCATCATTATTATCATGATTATCATCATTATTATCGTTATCATCATCATCATCATCATTATCATCAACATTATCATCATTTTTGCAATTATTATCATCATTATTGCAATTATAATCATTATTATTGCAATTATTGCATTTATAATATATATTTTTACAACTATACTAATAACAACTACATAATATAGTAATAACATAATATAAAATAATAACTTTTATAATTATTATTTAATCATTATTTTAATTAAATCGTTATTACTGTATTATTACTGTTATAATAATTATTTTTACAATTATCCTACAGTAAAAGTTAAAAAATAATGATAATAATAAAATAATAAATTAATAACAATATTATAACGATATAACTTATGGTTATTATTACAGTAAAATATTTTTTGGAATAATAATAATACAATAATATAATAATATAACAATAATAATGATAATAATAATAATAATAATAATAATAATAATA
>NW_023638827.1:0-10000 GCF_015228065.2 Penaeus monodon
GAAGGGAAATTTTAAGAACGAAAAACAATTTTTAAAAAATTTTTTTTTAAGGTAAAACTTCGCTTGGTGTTAAAATTTTTACTTAGAAAAAACTCCTTTTTTTTTCACCCGGTTTGGTTTTAAAAGACCAAAATTCTTTTAAAATTTTTTTTTTTCTTTGTCTTAAAAAAAATTGGGGAAAGGAAAACCAGGAGGAAAATAGAAATTTTTTTGAAACGGAGCATTTGAAAAAATTTTAGGGAAAAAATGAAAAAAAAATAATTTTTAGGTTTTTTGTACACCCCCAAAATTTTCCCAAACGTGAATACGCGGAAAAGCCAAAAATTTTTGTAAAATAAGTTTGCATAGGAAATAACGTTTTAAAAAAAAAAAAAAAAAAAAAAAAAAAAAAAAAAAGAAAAAAGGGAAAAAAAAAAACGAGGGGGAAAAGGGAAAAAAGAAAAAACAACGACACAATTTTTTACAGAAAAATTTTTTGGTTGTTTGTAGGCCCCCTTGTTTTGGGGGGGGTTTAATCGGAAAAAGTGGAAAGGGGAAAATTGGGAAAAAAAGAGTGGAAAGGGAAAAAGACCCGGGTTTAACCTGATTTTTTGGGGTTAAACGGGGGTACGCAAGTTATTCGGGAAACCTTTTTGGAAATTTTTTTGCGCTTCCTGAAAAGGCTTTTCCGGAGGGGGGAAAAAAAATTTTAAAAATAAAAATAAAAATAAAAATTTAATTCTTTTTTTTTAGGTTTTTTTTTAAAAAGGGAAAAAAAAAAAAAATTTTTTGTTTGAAAGTCAAAAAATTTTTACGCATTTTTTTTTTAAATGTAAAAAAATTATAAAAAATAACTTCTCTTTTAAAAAATAAAACATTTTTAACAAAAGGGTCATTAAAACTAAGAATAACAAATCCGGAAATTTGCGGGTTTTTATTATCCCCTTTACCAGGGCAGGGACTTTTTCCCAAATTTTTTTATGTTACTTAAAGGGAAAATTTCCCTTCATTTAAATTGTTTTTGGGGGTAACCTCAAAGGCTCTTTTGCTTTTTAAAATTTTTTCTTAAAATTTTTGAAAATTTCTCTGGTTTGGAAATAACTCGTTGAGAACCCTTACCATGCAGGGGACTAAACTCCTTAACTTTCGAACAAAACAAAATTTTTTTTAAAACCCTTTCAAAAAAATTCCCCCTTTTTTTGTTAAAAAAATCCTAAAAAAATGTACATTGTTTGGACTTTTGACTCACTCCGCCCCTTTTGGGAAAATTCTTGCAAAACGGGGCCCGTGCCCTCGCCTTCTTGCAAAATCCCCCTCACTTTTTAAATATCGTATTTTGGGAAACGTTTCCTGCGAGATTTTATGCTGTTTATTTTTTTTACTGTTTTTTTTCATAAATTTTTTCTTGCCTTTGCCCTTTTTTTTCCATGCTTGCTTCTTTCTTTCTTTTTTAATTATTTTCCGGTTTTTTTTTTTGCTTTTGGATAAGCCTTTGGTTTTGCCAAATTGGTCCCTTTTCCGCCCAAACCACAAAAAAAACCCCCCCAAAACCCCCCCCTCAAAAAAACCCCCAAAAACACCCAAAAAAAATTCATCCCCCCAACAAACCACACCAAACCCCACAAAAAAACACTCATAGTTCTTCAATCAAATATAAAGATTTATAAATGGACGAATTTTTACAATGTAAAATTTGAAAACAGAAAAAGATTTCCAGGGTTTTATTCTTTTTTTAAATATTTAGGTCCTGATATTATTCCCCAATTTACAGATATTGAGATTTGATTTTTAAGAAAATTACAAATAATTTTAATTAAGAAAAATATTTAAATTTTTTGTTTTTTGGTTTTTGTTGTTTTTTTTTTGTTGTTTGGTTGTGTATTCTTTAGTTTGTGTTGTGTATATACATTTTTAATACTTAAATTAATCTTTTTTATATTCCCAATTTTTATTTTTTAAAATTTTTTACCAATATAACATTTTAATATTATTTTCTTTTTTTATGATCAAAAAAAAAAGAGGGGGAATGAAAAAAGGAAAAGGAGAGAAGAAAAAATTTATGAAGAAGAAAGAGGATGGGAACAAGGGGAGAGAAAAAAAAAGAAGAGGGGGGGAAAGAACAAAAATAGAAAAGAAAAGGAATTAGAGAGGGGGAAAAAAGGGGGAAAAAGCGGGAGAGACAGGAGGCGAAAAAAGAGAAAAAGGACGGGGAGGAAGGGCAAAGAAGGAAAAAAAAACGTTGCAAAAAAAAAAAAAAGAAAGAGAGGAAAGAGAGAAGAGAGAGAGAGAAGAGAGGAGGAGAAGAGAGAGAGAGAAGAAAAAGAGAAGAAAAAGAGACAGAGAGAGAAGAGGGGGAAAAAAGAAGAGAGAAAAAAAGAGAGAGGGGGGAGAGAGGGAGAGAAGAAGAGAGAAAGAAGAGAGAGAGGGAGAAGAGAAAAAGAAAGAGGGAAAAAAAAAAGGGGAAAGGGAGTAGAAAAAAAAAGGGAAAAGGAAAGTGAGGCGCGAGAGGGGGGGACCCGGAAAAGGGTGGGGGAAAAAAGGAAAGGGCGAAAAAGAAAGGGGAAAGAAGCTGGGGAAAAATAATGGAGGGGTGACAGAGAAACAGACACAGAAAGGGGGAAAAAAAAAAACGGAATAAGTTATGAAAGAAAGCAAATGTGAAACAAGTCAAGAATACAAAAGGGAATAATCCGGCGGGGAAAAAAATTGTTGCTTTTTTAACAAAAGGGAACGGGGTTTTTTCCCGGAGGAAAAAAATTTGGATAAAAGGTCAGATATTTAAGTGGCTTAAAAAATGGGTTAAAAAGGGAAACCCATCAGGAAAAAACGAATCCCTTTTTAAATTAATAAGAAATTTAAGATATTTTTATGAGTTCCAATTTCTAATTTTATCTTAACTATTTTCTTCCCCTCTTTCTCATTATACCCTTCCCCTTTTTCAACAAAAGGCCCCCCATTAACAACAAAAACAAACCCCCACACAACCAACCCTTTTCCCCCCCCCCACCCACCCACCCCACACCTAACCCACCCAAACCCCACCCCAAAACCCACCACAAAACACGGTTAAAAAACCCTTCCCCCCAAAAAACAGTAATTTTTTTAATAAACTGATTTAAATTTTTTAATAAAAAATTTTTAAAAATTGTTGGGGGTCTTGGGTTGGGTTTGTCAAAAAAATTGGTTTTTTGTTTTGATAATTTTCTCTTACTACAAAATAAATGATCTCCCCCCTGTTCCGTGAAAAAAATATTTTTTTTTTTTTTTTTTTTATTTTTGTGTAAAAAAAAAGTATAAAAATCCCAAATTGTTTTTTGGTTTCCGCTTTCGTTTACCTCAACAATTGAGTTTGCTCGCCTTTCACGGGGAAAACCCTCACGGAATTTGCCAAAAAACGGCCCCCTTGGCAATACCGACCGGCCAGATTCGCGGGCAGGACCCCCCCCCCCCCGGCCACCCGGCCGCGTCTTCCAGAGCTGTGAATGGACGGGGTCCATTGCTTCCCCCTGGTTTTTTTTTTTTTCCAAAAAACTCATTTCCGAGATTGGGTTCACCTGTTTTTCCCGGAATCGGGATCTTCCCAAAAAAACCCCTTTTTTGGTTTTCAACATTCGTTTTAATTTCTCTTTATATTCTTCCCCCGGGGCCCTTATTTTTATTTTAAAAATTTTTTTTTTAATTTTTTTATTTCTCAATAATTTCTTGAAGGGACCCTTTTTCCCCTTCTAATCTCTCCTTTTCTTTTCTAATTAAAAATATTTTTTTTTTGAATAAAATCAAAAATAAGGCTCCATCACACACACACACACACACACCACACAAAAAAAAAAAAAAAAAACAAAAAAATTTTTTTTTTGGGGGGGGGGGGGGGAAAAAAAAAAAAAAGAGATGGTGCTTTTTTTTGTTTTTTGGGGTTTTTGTTTTAGGGTTTTTGTTATGTAAAAAAAATATTTTTTAAAAATTAAGGAGCCCCGGGTCCGTTTTTTCTAATTATTTGTTTCTTTTTTCTCTTGGTTTAGTTTATATCCTTCCACCAAATTCCGGTTTTCTTTTGTTTTATTATGTATATGGTTTTGGAAATATATTTTAAAAAAGGGTTTCAAAAATATAATTTAAATTCAAAATATTATATATTTGGTGTTTTTGGGGGGTGGTGGGGGGGTGTGGTTTTCTGGGGGGGTGGGTGTGTGGTGCCCGGGGTGTGGGTGCCTATTACAACTATTTATTATTATATTATAATATATATTATATATTATATTATATTTTAAAAATATATATATATTATATTTTAAATATTAATATATATATATATTCAAATTATTTTTTTTTTTGTTTTTGTTTTTTTGGGGGGGGGGGGGGTGGGTTTTTTCGGGGAGGAAAAGGAGGGGAAGAAAAAAGGAGACCCTACAAGGGGGAAAAAGAGAAAACAAAAGAGAAGGGGGGGGGGGCTCTGGGGGAAAACGAGAGCTACCGAGAGAGGCAAGGAGAAGAGACAGTTGGGGAGGGAAAATGGGGAAGAAGGGGAGGGGAGAAAAAAGGACCTTGGGAGAGGGGAAAAAAAAAAACCGGAAGAGGGGGAGAAGAAGAGAGGAAAAGAAGGAGAGGAAGGGGAGAGGGGAGGGGAGAGAGTGGGGGAAGAGAGGTAAATTGGGGAGTGAAAAGAGAAGAGAAAAAAAGAAACCAAGGGTAAAAAAAGAAAATTTTTTTTAAAAATATAATAAAAAGACAAAAAGGGGTAAAAAAAAATAAATAAAATAAATAAAAAAGAAAAAATAAAAAAAATAATAAAAAAAAAAATAAAGAAAGGGGAAAAAGAAAAAAAAAAAAAAAAAGAAAAAAAAAAAAAAAAAGAGAAAGAAATAACAACATCAGAAAATAAATATGACGATGGTTAGACGACCACAAACACAGCCGACAAAGGAGACCGGTAAGACAAAAGAAGGAAAAGCAAATGTGCGAATCAACGCCCGGCGAAACACTCCCAAAAACGAGAAAGAATAGAATGCGAAAAACGAAAGGGGGAAAAAAATTCTGTCAATTCCGGAAACAAACCGGAACAAGGAAGGGGGGATGGGAAACCCGATAAAGGAAGGAGGATTAAAAGGTTTTTTTTTAAAAATGTGCAGATCAACCGATGACCAGGGAAAAAAGGTGCCTTCCGGGGGGAGAACTTTTTTATTAGAACCAAAGAATTCCATATGAGATACAAAAGTTGTTAATTTGAAATGGCTATACCACCTCTCTTTTTTTTTATTTTTTTCTTTCCCCCTTCTTTTTTCCTTTTCTTCCCCCATTTCCCCTTTTATTTTTCTTTTTTTTTCTTTTTTTCATTTCTTCTTCTCCTTTCCCTCTCTTTTTTTCTCTTCCCTCCCCTTTCCCCCACCCCCCCAACCCACATTTTTATTACCCCCCTATAATATTTGGATTTTTTTAAAAAAATTTTACATTTATGTGGTTGTTATTGTTTGGTGGGTTGGGTGGGGGGTTTGTGGTGGGTGTGGTGTTAATGCATACAATGGTTTGATTTAAATTTTTTTTTATTGTTTAAAAGGGTTTAAATTAAACCCCATTTTTTTTTTAAATTTATTTTTATTTTAAAATATATTTTATATGCCATAACCCCCAAACCACACGACACCCCACCACCCCACCAATTGAGTGGGGTGTGAGGGTAGGATTTATGGTGGTTGGTGGTGGGGGTTGGTGTGGTGTTGGGTGTTGTGGGGGTGTGTGTGAGGTTGTGTTGTATTAAGTTTATGTATGGTTGTGGGGGGTGTGGTGTGTGGTTTGTGTGGTGGTGTTTACAAATTTATTTGATTAAATTGGGGTTTTTTTTTTTTTAAAAGTGGGTTCGGTTTGGAGCGGTTGGGCCCCCAGGGGATACTTTTTATTGGAAGTCAGTTTTAGGGCTCTTTGAGAACGGGAAGTCCGTTTTTTTCCCGAGAATGCCGGTGTTAACTTTGTCATATTCCTGATTTTTCCCCTTGGAAAGCCAAAAGATTTTGACTGGCTGCCCAACCCCTTGGTTCAACAGGACATCGGTAAATCGGGTTTCGGGGGGCTTCATCTATTATCCCCATCCTAATTTTTTAATCAGGCCCTGGTCCAATTTGGGGGGGGGCTTTTGGAGTTGCTGTGCCCGCTTTTCCGCCAGGGGGGCGGGTGGTTGTTGCCTAGGGCCCCATTTTCTTATTTTTTAATAAATTAAAAATTAGGTAATTTATATAGGTGGGGGTTGTGTGGGGTGTGGTTGGGGGGGGGGGTTTGTGGGTGGGGGGGGGTGGTGGTTGGGTTTTTTTTTGTGTTTGGTTGTGTTGTGTGTTTTGGTTTTGTGTTGTTTTGGTTGGGGTTTGGTTTTTGTTGGGTGTTGGGTGGTGTTTGTGGTGTTTTTGGGTTTGTTTTGGGTGTGGTGTGTTGTTTTTTTTGTTTTTTTGTTGCTCTGAATCTTTGGGGACCCGGTTTCGGGTTTGAGCCTTCCCCTTTTTGATGGGAACCTTTCCTTTGGGCTCCCCACTAGGTCCCCCGGAGGAAAAACCGGCCTTCAGCAACGGTTTGGCCGCCCTTTTTCCTGACGGCCGGGCCCTCCAGGGGGAGAACGCCCAGTGGCTTTCGGCCATTCCCTTGGGGAGCGGGTGCACCCTTTTTGGCCTGTCCCCCATTTGGGGGGTGAAGTTTCCGGGGTCCGGTTATAGGGAATGAAACCCAAATGACAGGACACTTGTCGGGTGAGGGCCCGCCAGGGTCAAGGTGGATGTCCTTTGGCACCAGACTTTTCCCGGGCGGGCCCCACAATGGGAAGCCTCCAGACGGATAAACCCCCCAACCGGAACTGGGAAACCGGGGGGTTTATTTTTTTTATAATAATATTTATTTTAATATTGTTTTTAAAAAAATGGGATTTTGGGCAATATATTACTGCGAAAGGTGGGGAAAAATTTAATATATTTAATTTATAATTTAACTTTGGTATAATAAATGAATTTTGAAAAATGTTTTTGAATATAATATTTTTTGTTTTTTCTTTACTTAATTAAAACTACAAATTTTTGGGATTCTTAATTAACATTCTTATAAGATTTAAAAACGGGTTAAACCAACCCATTTTTCTTTGGGAAATTATAAGCATTTGACCGGGGTTTTTGGTCCCCACTTCCGGCCGGCATGTAGGCACGTGTTCCTTTCAAAAGCAGCCACCAGCTTCTCGTTCTTGTCCCCAGGCCGAACGAAGGCTTCCGTTGGTGGAACAGACTTGGCCCGAGAATGCTTATAAGTTGGGGAACGGGGCCAAGGGAGGCCCCTCTGCCCACAAAAAAGGGTGAGGATTGAGCCAATGGTTATGGGGCCCCAAAGTTAACCAACGGAGTGGAATTTGGCTCCTCCCGGGGAAAACCGATTTTTTTTCGATCCCCCTTTCCCCAAATTTGGGAAAAGGGTTTGTCTCCCCACGTACCGGAACCGATACCGTATCGTTTTTCCCCTTTCGAAAAGGGGGAAATCCCGGGAATCGTGAAAACAAAAAAATTGGAAAATAAGGGGGCCCCCCCCCTCAAATTTGGAGGGCATTTCCAAAACCCCAAAGTTTTCCTTTTTAAAAAAATGCTTTGGGGGAATGTTTTTTAAATAACCCTTTTTAAACATTGTTTTTCACACCAATAAAAAGGGTTCCCGAAGTAGCCTTCCCTTGGAAAGCCTTTTTAATTTTTTTACCTAAAAAATTTCCCTTTTTCCATGGAATTCCGCAGACGGTGGTCCCTATTCGCTCCAAATGTTTACCCGATGGGGGGGGCTTCCATGGGATTTTTCCTTTTAAACGGGAACCCCTCAAATAGGGAAAAAAATCACTTTTTCAAATTTTTTAGGGGATTTAACTGGTTTTTTTTTTAAAAAAAAGGGTTTACTAAAGGAAATAATTGCTTCTTTTCCAATTCCCTAATTAGCCGCCACAAATGCTCATCGAGTGGCCATATTTTTTTTCCTCTCAGCGACCAGTTCCTGCCAAGGGCTATTAGGCAGAGGCTCAACCCCTCGAGAAGTACCTGTCCAAACATAAAAAAAAAAAAAAAAAAAACAAAACCAAAAAAAAAAAAATTTAAAAATTATAATATAATAATTTAAAAGTTGTGGGGGTTGGTTGTGGGGGGTGGGGTGTTGGGTGTGGGGTTAATTCCCAAAATTATAAAAAATATATAGGGAAATTTTCACAACCCATATTTATACAAACAATATTTTTATTTAATAAAAAAAAAAATTATGGATTTTATTCTTATATTGCATGGTGGGGGTGGGTTGTGGTTTGTTTGGGTGTTTGGTTGTGGTTTGGGGTGTTTTTTTGTGTTTGGGTTTGGGGGGGGGGGGCCTTTCATGTATTTTATTTTTGATTTTTTTCTCTTTTCCTTCCCTCCCAAATACCCCAAAAACCTATCATCCATTTTTTTTTTACCTTTTTAAAACCCCTAATTCTTATACATTATATAAATTCTTAAAAATTTAAACAAAAGCAGAAGGGTCTCAACAATCCGAAAAAAAAAAAAAAAAAAAAAAAAAAAATTTTCCTGAAATTTTGTGTTGGTTTTGGGGGGTTTTTTTGTTTTGTGTGTGCGTTTTGCATTGATCCCCCCCCTTTTTTTAAATCTTAAAATTGGGGTTTATCCGCCCGGCATGGGGTGCCAGGATTCGCACCCAGGGGGTCCCCCCCTCTATCCCTGTCGCAATTCAAAAAGGGAAAACTAAAATGTGGGTTTTGCCTCCCGTTTTTTCATTCATTGCATTGGGGAGTTCGGCCTGGGGTGTCAGGATGTTTTTTTTCCTCCTTTTTGGGCCCCCGTTTGAATATGAGTCCTAATGTCCTAAATTTTTCTTGCCAGGCAGAAGGAGAATGAAAACGGTTTGTAGTGTTTTCCAATTGCTAAGGGATCATGGAATGTTTTTAAAAAAAGAATATAAAATTATTTAATATTATATATTATTTTATATTATTTATATAATATATATATATATATAATATATATATATATATAAAATATATATTGGTTTTGGTTATTTTTGTGGTGGGGTGGTGTGGTGGTGTTGTGGTGTTGTGTGGGTTTTGTGTGTGTGGTTGTTTTGTGTTTTTTTTTGGTTTTTTATATTGTATAAATAAAATTTTTTTTTTTATATTTAAATATATATTATATATTTTATATATATAAATTATATATAATATTATAATTTTTTTAACATCATCATATATATCATTTTATTTTTAGTATATATATATATATAATATATATATATAATATATAAAATAAAATATTAATATTATCATAAAACATTTAATATTATTTATATATTATATATATTATATAATATATTATATATATACATCTATAACATATACCAATACTAAAAAAAAAAACAAAAAAAAAAACCAAAATATATAATTTATATATATATATAACAAAAATTATATATTATTTTTTTTTATAATTATTATTATTATATATATATTATGTATAAATATATGTATGTATGTAAAACTACTAACATAAATAATACATTACAAATACAACAAACCAACAACACAACAAAACAAACCCAAAAAAAAAACAAAATAATTATATATATATTATAATATAATATATATATTATATAAAATAATAATAATATGTGGTGTTGTGTGTGTTGAAATATATAAATAAAATTAAATAATTAATAATATAAATATATATAAATTAATTATTATAATGTATGGTAATGTTGTATGTTAAGCTGATGTATGTTTTTTACATAAATTATATATTGGGACATACAAAATACAAAACAATACATAAATTACCATGGGGTATTGTTATTATAAAAATTTAAATAATAATTAATTTTAAAAAAAATTAATAATTATTTAAGATAAAAAATTATAAAATAAATGGTTGTTATAATAATTGGAATTTATATGTAAGTATTGTGAAGTAATATTATGGGACACTTTAAACCCATTAAATTGGAAAAAGGATGTCCCAGGGAAAACCCAGAGTGGGTTAATCTA